>NC_140624.1:25706-53381 GCF_057382275.1 Copadichromis virginalis | reverse complement strand
AAAAAGATTTTAAGATTAATTTTTTTGCTCCTCTCACTCTAGCAGTTGAGCTGCCTCACTCTAGCCCCAACATTCCGTCCCATACACACCCATTATAAACTCTGAAACGGGTGAAAAAACATCATGAAACTTAAACTGGAACTGAAGAAAAAGTATAATAGATATTGAAAAGATAAATACAAGTTGAATAGTTGAATGTCTTGTCTTCGTTTTAAAGTTTGAATGGTGGCTCTATGTGAACGTATGTTGAAGTAGTAAGAGTTTAAAAATGAGTAAGTTGAATGAGAATTTGAAGGGTCTCCCCATTGAAATACATGGGAAATTTTTGTTGAATA
This sequence comes from Copadichromis virginalis, assembly GCF_057382275.1. NCBI lineage: Eukaryota > Metazoa > Chordata > Actinopteri > Cichliformes > Cichlidae > Copadichromis > Copadichromis virginalis. Next base: position 53,046 of record NC_140624.1, on the reverse strand, counting down.
AAGTTGAATAAAATTAAAAATATAAATGTTAAAAATGAGAAAAATAGAAGCAATGTTGTCCAAAAGAATAGGAATCTAACGGTGTTTGAATGGTTTTTCTAAGTTGAACGGTTTTGAAGGAGTAGGCTTTCAAAAAACGTACGGAAAAATAAAATATAATAACTAGAAAGTGCATTTTCTGAAGAAACTGCAGTGTGAATGCTTGAATCTGAATGTATGCACTGAAATGAATTAATTGCTGAATTTTGAGTTAAAAATATTGAATGAGATAAAAAAAACAAAAAAAAAAAAAACGAATTTAACCTGAAAACAAAGGTGCTGAACTGCTAAAAGCTGAAGGTTACACAGAAGAAGAAGTTGGAAAAAAGCTGAAAATGTTTTAATTGTAAATTAGAAAACCCTAAGAAATGAGAAAAGAACATTTAGAGTCAGAAAACATCTGAAAGAATATTAAAAGGTCATATTCTTTGAATCACTGAATGACTAAAATGTGATCCCTCCACTTGGATCCACACAGTTTAAAAAGTTTACATCTCTGAGCTTTGAAAGACAAGATGTTGGAAAGAGAACAACGATGGCGACGTTTTGAGGGTAAAATGATGGCTGTAACACTGTGGAGACAGCAGCAGTTGAAAGAGAAGTGTTTCAGATGAATCTTGGCAGAGTGAGAGAGAGAGCTCGTTAAGCAGGCAGGTGTGAGCCTGGTTGCTATAGTGACCGCACCCAATGGCTCCATACACACGGACACAGACATGCACCTCACTTTTGCTGCTTAAAATGAACAGAAAAGTCAGGCCGAAACAAATCGTTCCCATATGAAAAGTACAAGTCGTATTGACGAAATTCTTTCACCGTGAGCGACAGCAATGTCTAGTCTACTGAATTCTCAGTTTTCATGCCTGTGGAGTTTATTATATGGACGTGGTGACAGTGGAAAGACACCATGCTCTTCTGATTTTCAAAAGAACCTTCTGAGCCATTTTAACATTAGAGTCTATGGAAGAGTTGGAGGGAGGAGGCTGTGCATTGGTGACATTTATGAAAGAACCATAACACCTAGGACAATAGTAAACACATTGGATGAAAGAGGACAGCGATGGCTACGTTTTGAGGGTAAAATGGTGGCTGTAGAGCAAACGCTGTGGACACAGCAGCAGTTTTAAAAAATATTTTAAGATTAATTTTTTTGCTCCTCTCACTCTAGCAGTTGAGCTGTCTCACTCTAGCCCCAACATTCCGTCCCATACACACCCATTATAAACTCTGAAACGGGTGAAAAAACATCATGAAACTTAAACTGGAACTGAAGAAAAAGTATAATAGATATTGAAAAGATAAATACAAGTTGAATAGTTGAATGTCTTGTCTTCGTTTTAAAGTTTGAATGGTGGCTCTATGTCAATGTATGTGGAAGTAGTAAGAGTTTAAAAATGAGTAAGTTGAATGAGAATTTGAAGGGTCTCCCCATTGAAATACATGGGAAATTTTTGTTGAATAAAGTTGAATAAAATTAAAAATATAAATGTTAAAAATGAGAAAAATAGAAGCAATGTTGTCCAAAAGAATAGGAATCTAACGGTGTTTGAATGGTTTTTCTAAGTTGAACGGTTTTGAAGGAGTAGGCTTTCAAAAAACGTACGGAAAAATAATAAAATATAATAATAATAAAGATTAGAAGAACAATACTGTGAATGCTTTTCAAGCATTCACACTAACTAGAAAGTGCATTTTCTGAAGAAACTGCAGTGTGAATGCTTGAATCTGAATGTATGCATTGAAATGAATTAATTGCTGAATTTTGAGTTAAAAATATTGAATGAGATTAAAAAAAAACAAAAACAAAAAACGAATTTAACCTGAAAACAAAGGTGCTGAACTGCTAAAAGCTGAAGGTTACACAGAAGAAGGAGTTGGAAAAAAACTGAAAATGTTTTAAATGTAAATTAGAAAACCCTAAGAAATGAGAAAAGAACATTTAGAGTCAGAAAACATCTGAATGAATATTAAAAGGTCATATTCTTTGAATCACTGAATGACTCAAATGTGATCCCTCCACTTTGATCCACACAGTTTAAAAAGTTTAAATGCCTGAGCTTTGAAAGATACGGTGTTGGAAAGAGAACAATAATGGCGACAATTTGAGGGTAAAATGATGGCTGTAACACTGTGGACACAGCAGCAGTTGAAAGAGAAGTGTTTAAGATGAATCTTGGCAGAGTGGCAGAGAGAGCTCGTTAAGCAGGCAGGTGTGAGCCTGGTTGCTATAGTGACCGCACCCAATGGCTCCATACACACGTACACAGACATGCGCCTCACTTTTGCTGCTTAAAATGAACAGAAAAGTCAGGCCGAAACAAATCGTTCCCAAATGAAAAGTAAAAGTCGTATTGACAAAATTCTTTCACCGTGAGCGACAGCCATGTCTAGTCTACCTAATTCTCAGTTTTCATGCCTGTGGAGTTTATTATATGGACGTGGTGACAGTGGAAAGACACCATGCTCTTCTGATTTTCAAAAGAACCTTCTGAGCCATTTTAACATTAGAGTCTATGGAAGAGTTGGAGGGAGGAGGCTGTGCATTGGTGACATTTATGAAAGAACCATAACACCTAGGACAATAGTAAACACATTGGATGAAAGAGGACAGCCATGGCTACGTTTTGAGGGTAAAATCATACCTGTAGAGCAAACGCTGCGGACACAGCAGCAGTTTTAAAAAATATTTTAAGATTAATTTTTTTGCTCCTCTCACTCTAGCAGTTGAGCTGCCTCACTCTAGCCCCAACATTCCGTCCCATACACACCCATTATAAACTCTGAAACGGGTGAAAAAACATCATGAAACTTAAACTGGAACTGAAGAAAAAGTATAATAGATATTGAAAAGATAAATACAAGTTGAATAGTTGAATGTCTTGTCTTCGTTTTAAAGTTTGAATGGTGGCTCTATGTGAACGTATGTTGAAGTAGTAAGAGTTTAAAAATGAGTAAGTTGAATGAGAATTTGAAGGGTCTCCCCATTGAAATACATGGGAAATTTTTGTTGAATAAAGTTGAATAAAATTAAAAATATAAATGTTAAAAATGAGAAAAATAGAAGCAATGTTGTCCAAAATAATAGGAATCTAACGATGTTTGAATGGTTTTTCTAAGTTGAACGGTTTTGAAGGAGTAGGCTTTCAAAAAACGTACGGAAAAATAAAATATAATAATAAAGATTAGAAGAACAATACTGTGAATGCTTTTCAAGCATTCACACTAATAATAAAGATTAGAAGAACAATACTGTGAATGCTTTTCAAGCATTCACACTAATAAAATATAACTAGAAAGTGCATTTTCTGAAGAAACTGCAGTGTGAATGCTTGAATCTGAATGTATGCATTGAAATGAAATAATTACTGAATTTAAGTTAAAAATTTTGAATGAGATAAAAAAAAAAACCCGAATTTAACCTGAAAACAAAAGTGCTGAACTGCTAAAAGCTAAAGATTACACAGAAGAAGAAGTTGGAAAAAAGCTGAAAATGTTTTAATTGTAAATTAGAAAAACCTAAGAAATGAGAAAAGAACATTTAGAGTCAGAAAACATCTGAAAGAATATTAAAAGGTCATATTCTTTGAATCACTGAATGACTAAAATGTGATCCCTCCACTTGGACCCACACAGTTTAAAAAGTTTACATCTCTGAGCTTTGAAAGACAAGATGTTGGAAAAAGAACAACGATGGCGACGTTTTGAGGGTAAAATGATGGCTTTAACACTGTGGACACAGCAGCAGTTGAAAGAGAAGTGTTTAAGATGAATCTTGGCAGAGTGAGAGAGAGAGCTCGTTAAGCAGGCAGGTGTGAGCCTGGTTGCTATAGTGACCGCACCCAATGGCTCCATACACACGGACACAGACATGCACCTCACTTTTGCTGCTTAAAATGAACAGAAAAGTCAGGCCGAAACAAATCGTTCCCAAATGAAAAGTAAAAGTCGTATTGACAAAATTCTTTCACTGTGAGCGACAGCAATGTCTAGTCTACCAAATTCTCAGTTTTCATGTCTGTGGAGTTTATTATATGGACGTGGTGACAGTGGAAAGACACCATGCTCTTCTGATTTTCAAACGAACCTTCTGAGCCATTTTAACATTAGAGTCTATGGAAGAGTTGGAGGGAGGAGGCTGTGCATTGGTGACATTTATGAAAGAACCATAACACCTAGTACAATAGTAAACACATTGGATGAAAGAGGACAGCCATGGCTACGTTTTGAGGGTAAAATCATACCTGTAGAGCAAACGCTGCGGACACAGCAGCAGTTTTAAAAAAGATTTTAAGATTATTTTTTTTGCTCCTCTCACTCTAGCAGTTGAGCTGCCTCACTCTAGCCCCAACATTCCGTCCCATACACACCCATTATAAACTCTGAAACGGGTGAAAAAACATCATGAAACTTAAACTGGAACTGAAGAAAAAGTATAATAGATATTGAAAAGATAAATGCAAGTTGAATAGTTGAATGTCTTGTCTTCGTTTTAAAGTTTGAATGGTGGCTCTATGTCAATGTATGTGGAAGTAGTAAGAGTTTAAAAATGAGTAAGTTGAATGAGGATTTGAAGGGTCTCCCCATTGAAATACATTATAAATTTTTGTTGAATAAAGTTGAATAAAATTAAAAATATAAATGTTAAAAATATGAAAAATGGAAGCAGTGTTGTCCAAAAGAATAGGAATCTAACGGTGTTGGAATGGTTTTTCTAAGTTGAACGGTTTTGAAGGAGTAGGATTACAAAAAACGTACGGAATACAGAATAAAATATAATAATAATAATAATAATAATAATAATAAAGATTACAACAACAATACTGTGAATGCTTTTCAAGCATTCACACTAATAAAGATTAGAAGAACAATACTGTGAATGCTTTTCAAGCATTCACACTAACTAGAAAGTGCATTTTCTGAAGAAACTGCAGTGTGAATGCTTGAATCTGAATGTATGCACTGAAATGAATTAATTGCTGAATTTTGAGTTAAAAATATTGAATGAGATTAAAAAAAAAACAAAAAAAAAAAACCCGAATTTAACCTGAAAACAAAGGTGCTGAACTGCTAAAAGCTGAAGGTTACACAGAAGAAGGAGTTGGAAAAAAACGGAAAATGTTTTAAATGTAAATTAGAAAACCCTAAGAAATGAGAAAAGAACATTTAGAGTCAGAAAACATCTGAATGAATATTAAAAGGTCATATTCTTTGAATCACTGAATGACTAAAATGTGATCCCTCCACTTGGACCCACACAGTTTAAAAAGTTTACATCTCTGAGCTTTGAAAGACAAGATGTTGGAAAAAGAACAACGATGGCGACGTTTTGAGGGTAAAATGATGGCTTTAACACTGTGGACACAGCAGCAGTTGAAAGAGAAGTGTTTAAGATGAATCTTGGCAGAGAGAGAGAGAGAGCTCGTTAAGCAGGCAGGTGTGAGCCTGGTTGCTATAGTGACCGCACCCAAGGGCTCCATACACACGTACACAGACATGCGCCTCACTTTTGCTGCTTAAAATGAACAGAAAAGTCAGGGCGAAACAAATCGTTCCCATATGAAAAGTACAAGTCGTATTGACAAAATTCTTTCACCGTGAGCGACAGCAATGTCTAGTCTACTGAATTCTCAGTTTTCATGCCTGTGGAGTTTATTGTATGGACGTGGTGACAGTGGAAAGACACCATGCTCTTCTGATTTTCAAAAGAACCTTCTGAGCCATTTTAACATTAGAGTCTATGGAAGAGTTGGAGGGAGGAGGCTGTGCATTGGTGACATTTATGAAAGAACCATAACACCTAGGACAATAGTAAACACATTGGATGAAAGAGGACAGCGATGGCTACGTTTTGAGGGTAAAATGGTGGCTGTAGAGCAAACGCTGTGGACACAGCAGCAGTTTTAAAAAATATTTTAAGATTAATTTTTTTGCTCCTCTCACTCTAGCAGTTGAGCTGCCTCACTCTAGCCCCAACATTCCGTCCCATACACACCCATTATAAACTCTGAAACGGGTGAAAAAACATCATGAAACTTAAACTGGAACTGAAGAAAAAGTATAATAGATATTGAAAAGATAAATACAAGTTGAATAGTTGAATGTCTTGTCTTCGTTTTAAAGTTTGAATGGTGGCTCTATGTCAATGTATGTGGAAGTAGTAAGAGTTTAAAAATGAGTAAGTTGAATGAGGATTTGAAGGGTCTCCCCATTGAAATACATTATAAATTTTTGTTGAATAAAGTTGAATAAAATTAAAAATATAAATGTTAAAAATATGAAAAATAGAAGCAGTGTTGTCCAAAAGAATAGGAATCTAACGGTGTTTGAATGGTTTTTCTAAGTTGAACGGTTTTGAAGGAGTAGGCTTTCAAAAAACGTACGGAATAGATAATAATAATAAAAAAATGGAATAATAACTAGAAAGTGCATTTTCTGAAGAAACTGCAGTGTGAATGCTTGAATCTGAATGTATGCACTGAAATGAATTAATTACTGAATTTAAGTTAAAAATCTTGAATGAGATAAAAAAAAAAAACCCCGAATTTAACCTGAAAACAAAAGTGCTGAACTGCTAAAAGCTGAAGGTTACACAGAAGAAGAAGTTGGAAAAAAGCTGAAAATGTTTTAATTTTAAATTAGAAAAACCTAAGAAATGAGAAAAGAACATTTAGAGTCAGAAAACATCTGAAAGAATATTAAAAGGTCATATTCTTTGAATCACTGAATGACTAAAATGTGATCCTTCCGCTTGGATCCACACCATTTAAAAATTTTAAATGTCTGAGCTTTTAAAGACACAGTGTTAGAAAGAGAACAACGATGGCGACATTTTGAGGGTAAAATGATGGCTGTAACACTGTGGACACAGCAGCAGTTGAAAGAGAAGTGTTTAAGATGAATCTTGGCAGAGTGGCAGGCAGAGCTCGTTAAGCAGGCAGGTGTGAGCCTGGTTGCTATAGTGACTGCACCCAATGGCTCCATACACACGTACACAGACATGCGCCTCACTTTTGCTGCTTAAAATGAACAGAAAAGTCAGGCCGAAACAAATCGTTCCCATATGAAAAGTACAAGTCGTATTGACGAAATTCTTTCACCGTGAGCGACAGCAATGTCTAGTCTACTGAATTCTCAGTTTTCATGCCTGTGGAGCTTATTATATGGACGTGGTGACAGTGGAAAGACACCATGCTCTTCTGATTTTCAAACGAACCTTCTGAGCCATTTTAACATTAGAGTCTATGGAAGAGTTGGAGGGAGGAGGCTGTGCATTGGTGACATTTACGAAAGAACCATAACACCTAGGACAATAGTAAACACATTGGATGAAAGAGGACAGCGATGGCTACGTTTTGAGGGTAAAATCATACCTGTAGAGCAAACGCTGCGGACACAGCAGCAGTTTTAAAAAAGATTTTAAGATTAATTTTTTTGCTCCTCTCACTCTAGCAGTTGAGCTGCCTCACTCTAGCCCCAACATTCCGTCCCATACACACCCATTATAAACTCTGAAACGGGTGAAAAAACATCATGAAACTTAAACTGGAACTGAAGAAAAAGTATAATAGATATTGAAAAGATAAATACAAGTTGAATAGTTGAATGTCTTGTCTTCGTTTTAAAGTTTGAATGGTGGCTCTATGTCAATGTATGTGGAAGTAGTAAGAGTTTAAAAATGAGTAAGTTGAATGAGAATTTGAAGGGTCTCCCCATTGAAATACATGGGAAATTTTTGTTGAATAAAGTTGAATAAAATTAAAAATATAAATGTTAAAAATATGAAAAATAGAAGCAGTCATGTCCAAAAGAATAGGAATCTAACGGTGTTTGAATGGTTTTTCTAAGTTGAACGGTTTTGAAGGAGTTAGATGCCAAAAAACGTACGGAATATATAATAATAATAAAGATTCGAATAACAATACTGTGAATGCTTTTCAAGCATTCACACTAATAAAGATTCGAATAACAATACTGTGAATGCTTTTCAAGCATTCACACTAACTAGAAAAATTTGCATTTCCTGCGAAAATGCAGTGTGGATGCTTAAAGCTGAAGCTGTATGCAAAAAGTAGCTGAAAAAGCTGAAAAGTTGCAGAAATTGTAAAAACTTTGCAGAATCAAAAGAACTTTGCTAAAATGGAATAACTTAGCAGAACTGCAATATCTTAGAGGAAACATAATACTTGGCAGAAATACAATAGCATAGCAGAATTTAGCAGAAATATTGTAACTTACCAGAGACACTGTGATGAACTATGAATATTGTAATTTTAAATTAAGACTATGTTTTAGCACAAATATTATAATTTGGCAGAAATAGTATAATTTAGCAGAAATACTATATTAAGCACAAATCCTATAAAAAGCAGAAATGGTATGATTAAGCATAAATACTACATTTAGCAGAAATACTATGTTTTAGCACAAATCCCATAAAAAGCAGAAATACTGTACTATGATTTAGTAGAAAGACTATAATTAATCAGAAATACTAAATTTAGCAGAAATACTATATTAAGCACAAATCCTATGAAAAGCAGAAATAGTATGATTAAGCATAAATACTACATTTAGCAGAAATAGTATATTAAGCACAAATCTTATAAAAAGCAGAAATACTATATTAAGCACAAATCCTATAAAAGCAGAAATAGTATATTAAGCACAAATCTTATAAAATAGCAGAAATAGTATGATTTAGCACAATAGTAATAAGTTAAACAGAAAAATTGGAAAAGCAAAATGGACAGCTGAAAAAATGCTGAACATGCTGAGGTTCCCTCAAATATACTAGTTAAATGACAAAAATCTGCAAAAAAATTTATGACAGCCACACAATTACAAATATGTACACATGAGGAAACACACATGCACAGAGAGACACACACACAAGAGAGACACACACACACACACAAGATCCAATTCAGTCAACCAGTCTAAATATATTGAATTTGAATCTTACAATGAGATCATCCCATTAAAAGGCTTTCTCTCTCTCTCTCTCTCTCTCTCTCTCTCTCTGTCACACACACACACACACACACACAAACACACACACACACACAGACAGACACACACACACACACACACACACACACACAGACAGACACAGAGGGAGAGAGCTGCCGAATTTAAATCCACCAATCAGAGTGGCTGTGTACTTTTTCCCGCCAAAACAGGTGCTTCTGTTTACACACGCAGCACAGAGAGACACAGGATTATTGCAGTCTATTTCTCATAGTGAGGACTCCCCTCAAACAAATGACCATAATTTCCTAACCGTAGGGGCTAGAGCGGTCATTCTTACACCGTTTTGTTCAGAAGTGATTGGGGAATCTTCAAGTGTTGACAATTTATCATTAAAATATGAATTTTTAGAGATATATGACATGGATGACTTATTGACTTAGAAGCCACGAATTCCCCAATATGCAAATTTGAATGGCTGAGGCCACATATATGATTGGCTGGCTGGGAAGCTGTGCAGGCCCTGATTTGTGGATTTGAATTCCTCAGCCCTGATATGATTGGCTGGCTTAGAAGCCATGAAGGCCCCAATATGCAAATTTGAATGCCTCAGGACACATATATGATTGGCTGGGAAGCCGTGCAGGCCCTGATTTGAAAATTTGAATTTCTCAGTCCTCACAGAGGATTGGCTGCCTGGGGACCTGGCAGAAATATATAGAAATACTATGATTAAGCATAAATACTACATTTAGTAGAAATACTATGTTTTAGCACAAATACTATAAAAAGCAGAAATACTATAATTTAGCAGAAATACTATATTAAGCACAAATCCTATAAAAAGCAGAAATACTATATTAAGCACAAATCCTATAAAAAGCAGAAATACTATATTAGGCACAAATCCTATAAAAAGCAGAAATACTATATTAGGCACAAATCCTATAAAAAGCAGAAATACTATATTAGGCACAAATCCTATAAAAAGCAGAAATACTATATTAGGCACAAATAGTATAAAAAGCAGAAATACTATAATTTAGCAGAAATACTATGTTAGGCACAAATCCTATAAAAAGAATAAATACTATAATTTAGCAGAAATACTATATTAGGCACAAATCTTATGAAAAGCAGAAATAGTATGATTTAGCAGAAATACTGTATTTAGCACAAGTACCGAAAAGTACCAGAAATACTATGATTTAGCAGAATAGTAATAACTTACAAAATTACAAATATGGAGGCATATTGAAACACAAATGCACAGAGGGACACACAAACACAGGCTCTAATCCAGTCAACCAGTCTAACTATATTCAATTTAAATCCTACAATGACATGCTGCCAAATAAGGGCAGGGTCCTCTCTCTCCCACTAAACACACACACACACACACACACACACACACAGGGAGAGAGCTGCCGAATTTAAATCCACCAATCAGAGTGGCTGTTTACGTTTTCCCGCCAAAACAGGTGCATCTTTTTACACACGCAGCACAGAGAGGCACAGGATTATTGCAGCCTATTTCTCATAGTGAGGACTCCCCTCAAACAAATGACCATAATTTCCTAACCGTAGGGGCTAGAGCGGTCATTCTTACACCGTTTTGTTCAGAAGAGATGGGGGAATCTTCCAGTGTTAACAATTTATCATTAAAATATGAATTATTAAAGATATCTTACTTCTAATGCACCATAACTGAGTAGAGCGAAGCAAAAACTGCCTTGACTTGCCCTCAAACAACGCTTTCTAACTCTAAATCTATTTGGAGTATCGATATCATTCTTTCACCGTAAGAGACAGCAGGCTTTGGTGAACAATCATGGAAATTTTCAGGTCTCTGTGGAAATCCAACAAAAAGTTATGACGAGAGAAAAAAGTGGTTCATTTCCACAGTTTCAAAGCTGAAGAAATCTGAGCGAGGGACAAATTTCCTACCCTCAAACAAACGTAATTCATGGCCAAATGGTAATAGGTGAGAAAACAATTCTTGAATTGTGAGCGTCAGGAGTGTCTGAAGATATACCGGGACAAGCCTCATGTCTTAACTTTGCTTCGTTAAGGAGATATGACGATTCGAATATGCCTCTCATTACAGAAATGCAGCGGTGATTTTGAACAAACTCTCCATTCACTTTATATGGAGAGTTTTCTGACATTGTGTTGGTCTGAGGAGATTTTCCAAAATTCTATGAATCCCACAACAATGATAGTGACATTTTCTGAAAGCCAGCAAAAATACCTACGTTTTGATGTATAATTTGTGGAAGTTGAGTGAAAATTGAGCAAGTAGCAAACAGTTGTTCGGACATGAAGAGAAAATTGCAAAAGCTTCAGTGGCACACTGGAAGCCAAGAGCATAGCAACCATAACAACGCATGTATTTTGTGAAAAATCACAATTTTGCAACTCAAAACTTTAAGAGGCATAAAAGTAAAACAGTAAAAGATTTGAAAAAGCTGAATCATACCTGAATAGCCCAATATTTTGTGAACATTTTAAAGTTTGAATGGTTGTTCTAGGTGAAAGTATGAGGAAGTAGTTAAGTTTCAAAAACAAGCAAAATTTAGCAGAATTTTGGAAGTTTCCCATTCATTTCAATGGGACAAATTAAAGGAAAAAAGCTTAATATTTTAAAAAGTATAATAGCAAAAAATAGCAAAAGTCATAGCGATCATTAGCAGAAATAGCAGAATAGTTTAAAATTTGAACGGTGAAAATCGGCTGAAAATTGTGGAAGTAGTTAAGTGCCAAAAAAAGCACAAAAAGTGGCAACTAGAATAAAGTAGAATAAAGAATAAAGAGAAACAGGAACTCAATAGTGTGGATGCTTAAAGCATCCACACAATAAAGATTCGAATAACAATACTGTGAATGCTTTTCAAGCATTCACACTAACTAGAAAGTGCATTTTCTGAAGAAACTGCAGTGTGAATGCTTGAATCTGAATGTATGCATTGAAATGAATTAATTACTGAATTTAAGTTAAAAATTTTGAATGAGATAAAAAAAAAACCCGAATTTAACCTGAAAACAAAAGTGCTGAACTGCTAAAAGCTGAAGGTTACACAGAAGAAGAAGTTGGAAAAAAGCTGAAAATGTTTTAATTGTAAATTAGAAAAACCTAAGAAATGAGAAAAGAACATTTAGAGTCAGAAAACATCTGAAAGAATATTAAAAGGTCATATTCTTTGAATCACTGAATGACTAAAATGTGATCCCTCCACTTGGATCCACACAGTTTAAAAAGTTTAAATGTCTGAGCTTTGAAAGACAAGATGTTGGAAAGAGAACAACGATGGCGACGTTTCGAGGGTAAAATGATGGCTTTAACACTGTGGACACAGCAGCAGTTGAAAGAGAAGTGTTTAAGATGAATCTTGGCAGAGTGGCAGGCAGAGCTCGTTAAGCAGGCAGGTGTGAGCCTGGTTGCTATAGTGACTGCACCCAGTGGCTCCATACACACGACACAGACATGCACCTCACTTTTGCTCCTTAAAATGAACAGAAAAGTCAGGCCGAAACAAATCGTTCCCAAATGAAAAGTAAAAGTCGTATTGACGAAATTCTTTCACCGTGAGCGACAGCAGCTTCTAGTCTACTGAATTCTCAGTTTTCATGCCTGTGGAGCTTATTATATGGACGTGGTGACAGTGTAAAGACACCATGCTCTTCTGATTTTCAAACCAACCTTCTGAGCCATTTTAACATTAGAGTCTATGGAAGAGTTGGAGGGAGGAGGCTGTGCATTGGTGACATTTATGAAAGAACCATAACACCTAGGACAATAGTAAACACATTGGATGAAAGAGGACAGCCATGGCTACGTTTTGAGGGTAAAATCATACCTGTAGAGCAAACGCTGCGGACACAGCAGCAGTTTTAAAAAAGATTTTAAGATTAATTTTTTTGCTCCTCTCACTCTAGCAGTTGAGCTGCCTCACTCTAGCCCCAACATTCCGTCCCATACACACCCATTATAAACTCTGAAACGGGTGAAAAAACATCATGAAACTTAAACTGGAACTGAAGAAAAAGTATAATAGATATTGAAAAGATAAATACAAGTTGAATAGTTGGATGTCTTGTCTTCGTTTTAAAGTTTGAATGGTGGCTCTATGTCAATGTATGTGGAAGTAGTAAGAGTTTAAAAATGAGTAAGTTGAATGAGGATTTGAAGGGTCTCCCCATTGAAATACATTATAAATTTTTGTTGAATAAAGTTGAATAAAATTAAAAATATAAATGTTAAAAATATGAAAAATAGAAGCAGTGTTGTCCAAAAGAATAGGAATCTAACGGTGTTTGAATGGTTTTTCTAAGTTGAACGGTTTTGAAGGAGTAGGCTTTCAAAAAACGTACGGAATAGATAATAATAATAAAAAAATAGAATAATAATAAAGACTAGAAAGTGCATTTTCTGAAGAAACTGCAGTGTGAATGCTTGAATCTGAATGTATGCACTGAAATGAATTAATTGCTGAATTTTGAGTTAAAAATATTGAATGAGATTAAAAAAAAACAAAAAAAACCCCGAATTTAACCTGAAAACAAAGGTGCTGAACTGCTAAAAGCTGAAGGTTACACAGAAGAAGGAGTTGGAAAAAAACTGAAAATGTTTTAAATGTAAATTAGAAAACCCTAAGAAATGAGAAAAGAACATTTAGAGTCAGAAAACATCTGAATGAATATTAAAAGGTCATATTCTTTGAATCACTGAATGACTCAAATGTGATCCCTCCACTTTGATCCACACAGTTTAAAAAGTTTAAATGCCTGAGCTTTGAAAGACACGGTGTTGGAAAGAGAACAATAATGGCGACAATTTGAGGGTAAAATGATGGCTGTAACACTGTGGACACAGCAGCAGTTGAAAGAGAAGTGCTTAAGATGAATCTTGGTACAGTGGCAGGCAGAGCTCGTTAAGCAGGCAGGTGTGAGCCTGGTTGCTATAGTGACCGCACCCAATGGCTCCATACACACGTACACAGACATGCGCCTCACTTTTGCTGCTTAAAATGAACAGAAAAGTCAGGCCGAAACAAATCGTTCCCAAATGAAAAGTAAAAGTCGTATTGACAAAATTCTTTCACCGTGAGCGACAGCAATGTCTAGTCTACCTAATTCTCAGTTTTCATGCCTGTGGAGTTTATTATATGGACGTGGTGACAGTGTAAAGACACCATGCTCTTCTGATTTTCAAACGAACCTTCTGAGCCATTTTAACATTAGAGTCTATGGAAGAGTTGGAGGGAGGAGGCTGTGCATTGGTGACATTTATGAAAGAACCATAACACCTAGTACAATAGTAAACACATTGGATGAAAGAGGACAGCCATGGCTACGTTTTGAGGGTAAAATCATACCTGTAGAGCAAACGCTGTGGACACAGCAGCAGTTTTAAAAAAGATTTTAAGATTAATTTTTTTGCTCCTCTCACTCTAGCAGTTGAGCTGTCTCACTCTAGCCCCAACATTCCGTCCCATACACACCCATTATAAACTCTGAAACGGGTGAAAAAACATCATGAAACTTAAACTGGAACTGAAGAAAAAGTATAATAGATATTGAAAAGATAAATACAAGTTGAATAGTTGAATGTCTTGTCTTCGTTTTAAAGTTTGAATGGTGGCTCTATGTCAATGTATGTGGAAGTAGTAAGAGTTTAAAAATGAGTAAGTTGAATGAGGATTTGAAGGGTCTCCCCATTGAAATACATTATAAATTTTTGTTGAATAAAGTTGAATAAAATTAAAAATATAAATGTTAAAAATATGAAAAATAGAAGCAGTGTTGTCCAAAAGAATAGGAATCTAACGGTGTTTGAATGGTTTTTCTAAGTTGAACGGTTTTGAAGGAGTAGGCTTATAAAAAACGTACGGAAAAATAAAATATAATAATAACTAGAAAGTGCATTTTCTGAAGAAACTGCAGTGTGAATGCTTGAATCTGAATGTATGCACTGAAATGAATTAATTGCTGAATTTTGAGTTAAAAATATTAAATGAAATTTTAAAAAAAAACAAAAAAAACCACATTTAACCTGAAAACAAAGGTGCTGAACTGCTAAAAGCTGAAGGTTACACAGAAGAAGAAGTTGGAAAAAAGCTGAAAATGTTTTAATTGTAAATGAGAAAACCCTAAGAAATGAGAAAATAACATTTAGAGTCAGAAAACATCTGAATGAATATTAAAAGGTCATATTCTTTGAATCACTGAATGACTAAAATGTGATCCCTCCACTTGGATCTACACAGTTTAAAAAATGTAAAAGTCTGAGCTTTGAAAACCAGTGTTGGAAAGAGAACAACGATGGCGACGTTTTGAGGGTAAAATGATGGCTTTAACACTGTGGACACAGCAGCAGTTGAAAGAGAAGTGTTTAAGATGAATCTTGGCAGAGAGAGAGAGAGAGCTCGTTAAGCAGGCAGGTGTGAGCCTGGTTGCTATAGTGACTGCACCCAAGGGCTCCATACACACGGACACAGACATGCGCCTCACTTTTGCTGCTTAAAATGAACAGAAAAGTCAGGCCGAAACAAATCGCTCCCAAATGAAAAGTAAAAGTCGTATTGACAAAATTCTTTCACCGTGAGCGACAGCAATGTCTAGTCTACCTAATTCTCAGTTTTCATGCCTGTGGAGCTTATTATATGGACGTGGTGACAGTGGAAAGACACCATGCTCTTCTGATTTTCAAACGAACCTTCTGAGCCATTTTAACATTAGAGTCTATGGAAGAGTTGGAGGGAGGAGGCTGTGCGTTGGTGACATTTATGAAAGAACCATAACACCTAGGACAATAGTAAACACATTGGATGAAAGAGGACAGCGATGGCTACGTTTTGAGGGTAAAATCATACCTGTAGAGCAAACGCTGCGGACACAGCAGCAGTTTTAAAAAATATTTTAAGATTAATTTTTTTGCTCCTCTCACTCTAGCAGTTGAGCTGTCTCACTCTAGCCCCAACATTCCGTCCCATACACACCCATTATAAACTCTGAAACGGGTGAAAAAACATCATGAAACTTAAACTGGAACTGAAGAAAAAGTATAATAGATATTGAAAAGATAAATACAAGTTGAATAGTTGAATGTCTTGTCTTCGTTTTAAAGTTTGAATGGTGGCTCTATGTCAATGTATGTGGAAGTAGTAAGAGTTTAAAAATGAGTAAGTTGAATGAGAATTTGAAGGGTCTCCCCATTGAAATACATGGGAAATTTTTGTTGAATAAAGTTGAATAAAATTAAAAATATAAATGTTAAAAATGAGAAAAATAGAAGCAGTCATGTCCAAAATAATAGGAATCTAACGATGTTTGAATGGTTTTTCTAAGTTGAACGGTTTTGAAGGAGTAGGCTTTCAAAAAACGTACGGAATAAGAAAATATAATAACTAGAAAGTGCATTTTCTGAAGAAACTGCAGTGTGAATGCTTGAATCTGAATGTATGGACTGAAATGAATTAATTGCTGAATTTTGAGTTAAAAATTTTGAATGAGATAAAAATAAAAAAAAAACAACCTGAATTTAACCTGAAAACAACAGTGCTGAACTGCTAAAAGCTGAAGGTTACACAGAAGAAGAAGTTGGAAAAAAGCTGAAAATGTTTTAATTGTAAATTAGAAAAACCTAAGAAATGAGAAAAGAACATTTAGAGTCAGAAAACATCTGAAAGAATATTAAAAGGTCATATTCTTTGAATCACTGAATGACTAAAATGTGATCCCTCCACTTGGACCCACACAGTTTAAAAAGTTTACATCTCTGAGCTTTGAAAGACAAGATGTTGGAAAAAGAACAACGATGGCGACGTTTTGAGGGTAAAATGATGGCTTTAACACTGTGGACACAGCAGCAGTTGAAAGAGAAGTGTTTAAGATGAATCTTGGCAGAGTGAGAGAGAGAGCTCGTTAAGCAGGCAGGTGTGAGCCTGGTTGCTATAGTGACTGCACCCAAGGGCTCCATACACACGTACACAGACATGCACCTCACTTTTGCTGCTTAAAATGAACAGAAAAGTCAGGCCCAAACAAATCGCTCCCAAATGAAAAGTAAAAGTCGTATTGACAAAATTCTTTCACCGTGAGCGACAGCAATGTCTAGTCTACCTAATTCTCAGTTTTCATGTCTGTGGAGTTTATTATATGGACGTGGTGACAGTGGAAAGACACCATGCTCTTCTGATTTTCAAACGAACCTTCTGAGCCATTTTAACATTAGAGTCTATGGAAGAGTTGGAAGGAGGAGGCTGTGCATTGATGACATTTATGAGAGAACCGTAACACCTAGGACAATAGTAAACACATTGGATGAAAGAGGACAGCGATGGCTACGTTTTGAGGGTAAAATCATACCTGTAGAGCAAACGCTGCGGACACAGCAGCAGTTTTAAAAAAGATTTTAAGATTAATTTTTTTGCTCCTCTCACTCTAGCAGTTGAGCTGCCTCACTCTAGCCCCAACATTCCGTCCCATACACACCCATTATAAACTCTGAAACGGGTGAAAAAACATCATGAAACTTAAACTGGAACTGAAGAAAAAGTATAATAGATATTGAAAAGATGAATACAAGTTGAATAGTTGAATGTCTTGTCTTCGTTTTAAAGTTTGAATGGTGGCTCTATGTCAATGTATGTGGAAGTAGTAAGAGTTTAAAAATGAGTAAGTTGAATGAGAATTTGAAGGGTCTCCCCATTGAAATACATGGGAAATTTTTGTTGAATAAAGTTGAATAAAATTAAAAATATAAATGTTAAAAATGAGAAAAGTAGAAGCAGTCATGTCCAAAAGAATAGGAATCTAATGGTGTTTGAATGGTTTTTCTAAGTTGAACGGTTTTGAAGGAGTAGGAGTACAAAAAACGTACGGAATAGATAAAATATAATAATAATAAAGATTAGAATAACAATACTGTGAATGCTTTTCAAGCATTCACACTAATAAAGATTAGAAGAACAATACTGTGAATGCTTTTCAAGCATTCACACTAATAACTAGAAAGTGCATTTTCTGAAGAAACTGCAGTGTGAATGCTTGAATCTGAATGTATGCACTGAAATGAATTAATTGCTGAATTTTGAGTTAAAAATTTTGAATGAGATAAAAAAAAAACAAAAAAAAAAAACGAATTTAACCTGAAAACAAAGGTGCTGAACTGCTAAAAGCTGAAGGTTACACAGAAGAAGGAGTTGGAAAAAAACTGAAAATGTTTTAAATGTAAATTAGAAAACCCTAAGAAATGAGAAAAGAACATTTAGAGTCAGAAAACATCTGAATGAATATTAAAAGGTCATATTCTTTGAATCACTGAATGACTAAAATGTGATCCCTCCACTTGGATCCACACAGTTTAAAAAGTTTACATCTCTGAGCTTTGAAAGACAAGATGTTGGAAAGAGAACAACGATGGCGACGTTTTGAGGGTAAAATGATGGCTGTAACACTGTGGAGACAGCAGCAGTTGAAAGAGAAGTGCTTAAGATGAATCTTGGTACAGTGGCAGAGAGAGCTCGTTAAGCAGGCAGGTGTGAGCCTGGTTGCTATAGTGACCGCACCCAATGGCTCCATACACACGGACACAGACATGCACCTCACTTTTGCTGCTTAAAATGAACAGAAAAGTCAGGCCGAAACAAATCGTTCCCATATGAAAAGTACAAGTCGTATTGACGAAATTCTTTCACCGTGAGCGACAGCAATGTCTAGTCTACTGAATTCTCAGTTTTCATGCCTGTGGAGTTTATTATATGGACGTGGTGACAGTGGAAAGACACCATGCTCTTCTGATTTTCAAAAGAACCTTCTGAGCCATTTTAACATTAGAGTCTATGGAAGAGTTGGAGGGAGGAGGCTGTGCATTGGTGACATTTATGAAAGAACCATAACACCTAGGACAATAGTAAACACATTGGATGAAAGAGGACAGCGATGGCTACGTTTTGAGGGTAAAATGGTGGCTGTAGAGCAAACGCTGTGGACACAGCAGCAGTTTTAAAAAATATTTTAAGATTAATTTTTTTGCTCCTCTCACTCTAGCAGTTGAGCTCTCTCACTCTAGCCCCAACATTCCGTCCCATACACACCCATTATAAACTCTGAAACGGGTGAAAAAACATCATGAAACTTAAACTGGAACTGAAGAAAAAGTATAATAGATATTGAAAAGATAAATACAAGTTGAATAGTTGAATGTCTTGTCTTCGTTTTAAAGTTTGAATGGTGGCTCTATGTCAATGTATGTGGAAGTAGTAAGAGTTTAAAAATGAGTAAGTTGAATGAGGATTTGAAGGGTCTCCCCATTGAAATACATTATAAATTTTTGTTGAATAAAGTTGAATAAAATTAAAAATATAAATGTTAAAAATATGAAAAATAGAAGCAGTGTTGTCCAAAAGAATAGGAATCTAACGGTGTTTGAATGGTTTTTCTAAGTTGAACGGTTTTGAAGGAGTAGGATTACAAAAAACGTACGGAATACAGAATAAAATATAACTAGAAAAATTTGCATTTCCTGCGAAAATGCAGTGTGGATGCTTAAAGCTGAAGCTGTATGCAAAAAGTAGCTGAAAAAGCTGAAAAGTTGCAGAAATTGTAAAAACTTTGCAGAAGCAAAAGAAGTTTGCTAAAATGGAATAACTTAGCAGAACTGCAATATCTTAGAGGAAACATAATACTTGGCAGAAATACAATAGCATAGCAGAATTTAGCAGAAATATTGTAACTTACCAGAAACATGATAACTTCTCAAAAATACAAGAATTTAGGAGAAATAGTATAAGATAACAGGAAGAATATATTTAGCCAAAAATACTTAAACATTATAGAAACACTATGATTTAGAAAAATAGTACAACAGAGCAGAAATATTGTGATTTACCAGAGACACTGTGATGAACTATGAATATTGTAATTTTAAATTGAGACTATGTTTTAGCACAAATATTATAATTTGGCAGAAATACTATAATTTAGCAGAAATACTATATTAAGCACAAATCCTATAAAAGCAGAAATAGTATTTTAAGCACAAATCTTATAAAATAGCAGAAATAGTATGATTTAGCACAATAGTAATAAGTTAAACAGAAAAATTGGAAAAGCAAAATGGACAGCTGAAAAAATGCTGAACATGCTGAGGGTCCCTCAAATATACTTGTTAAATGACAAAAATCTGCAAAAAAATTTATTACAGCCACACAATCACAAATATGTACACATGAGGAAACACACATGCACAGAGAGACCCACACACAAGATCCAATTCAGTCAACCAGTCTAAATATATTGAATTTAAATCTTAGAATGAGATCATCCCATTAAAAGCCTTTCTCTCTCTCTCTCTCTCTCTCTCTCTCTCTCTCTCTGTCACACACACACACACACACACACACACACACACACACACACACACACACACACACACACACACACACAGGGAGAGAGAAGTAAGTTTCTAGGTCAGCCTGGGAGCTGGTGAATTTGAATCCACCAATCAGAGAGGCTGTGCACTTTTCCCCACCAAAACAGGTGCATCTGTTTACACACGCAGCAGCACAGAGAGACACAGGATTATTGCAGCCTATTTCTCATAGTGAGGACTCCCCTCAAACAAATGACCGTAATTTCCTAACCGTAGGGGCTAGAAGGGTCATTCTTACACCGTTTTGTTCAGAAGAGATGGGGGAATCTTCAAGTGTTGACAATTTAATATTAAAATATGAATTTTTAGAGATATATGACATGGATGACTTGTTGACTTAGAAGCCACGAATTCCCCAATATGCAAATTTGAATGCCTGAGACCACATATGTGATTGGCCCCTGGGAAGCCGTGCAGGCCCTGATTTGTGGATTTGAATTCCTCAGCCCTCAGATATGATTGGCTGGCTTAGAAGCCATGAAGGCCCCAATATGCAAATTTGAATGCCTCAGGACACTTATTTGATTGGCTGGGAAACTGTGCAGGCCCTGATTTGAAAATTTGAATGTCTCAGTCCTCACAGAGGATTGGCTGCCTGGGGACCTGGCAGAAATATATAGAAATACTATTATTAAGCATAAATACTACATTTAGTAGAAATACTATGTTTTAGCACAAATATTATAAAAAGAAGAAAAACTATAATTTAGCAGAAATACTATATTAAGCACAAATCCTATAAAAAGCAGAAATACTATAATTTAGAACAAATAGTATAAAAAGCAGAAATACTATAATTTAGCAGAAATCCTATGTTAAGCACAAATCCTATAAAAAGCAGAAATACTATAATTTAGCAGAAATACTATGTTAGGCACAAATCCTATAAAAAGCAGAAATACTATAATTTAGCAGAAATACTATATTAGGCATAAATCCTATGAAAAGCAGAAATAGTATAATTTAGCAGAAATACTGTATTTAGCACAAGTACCGAAAAGTACCAGAAATACTATGATTTAGCAGAATAGTAATAACTTATTGAAACACAAATGCACAGAGGGACACACAAACACAGGCTCTAATCCAGTCAACCAGTCTAACTATGTTCAATTTAAATCCTACAATGACATGCTGCCAAATATGGGTAGGGTTCTCTCTCTCCCACTAAACACACACACACACACACACACACACACACACACACACACACACACAGGGAGAGAGGACTAAGTTTCTAGGTCAGCCTGGGAGCTGCTGAATTTGAATCCACCAATCAGAGAGGCTGTTTACGTTTTCCCGCCAAAACAGGTGCATCTTTTTACACACGCAGCACAGAGACATAGACCTGCTTCTTTCAGTTTATTTCACATAGTGAGGATTCCCCTCAAACAAATGACCATAATTTCCTAACCATAGGGGCTAGAGCGGTCATTCTTACACCGTTTTGTTCAGAAGAGATGGGGGAATCTTCAAGTGTTGACAATTTATCATTAAAATATGAATTTTTAGAGATATATGACATGGATAACTTGTTGACTTAGAAGCCACGAATTCCCCAATATGCAAATTTGAATACCTGGAGCCCACATACATGATTGGCTGGCTGGGAAGCTGTGCAGGTCCTGATTTGTGGATTTGAATTCCTCAGCCCTCAGATATGATTGGCTGGCTTAGAAGCCATGAAGGCCCCAATATGCAAATTTGAATGCCTCAGGACACATATATGATTGGCTGGGAAGCCGTGCAGGCCCTGATTTGAAAATTTGAATTTCTCAGTCCTCACAGAGGATTGGCTGCCTGGGGACCTGGCAGAAATATATAGAAATACTATGATTAAGCATAAATACTACATTTAGTAGAAATACTATGTTTTAGCACAAATACTATAAAAAGCAGAAATACTATAATTTAGCAGAAATACTATATTAAGCACAAATCCTATAAAAAGCAGAAATACTATATTAGGTACAAATCCTATAAAAAGCAGAAATACTATATTAGGCACAAATCCTATAAAAAGCAGAAATACTATATTAGGCACAAATAGTATAAAAAGCAGAAATACTATAATTTAGCAGAAATACTATGTTTGGCACAAATCCTATAAAAATAATAAATACTATAATTTAGCAGAAATACTATATTAGGCACAAATCTTATGAAAAGCAGAAATAGTATGATTTAGCAGAATAGTAATAACTTACAAAATTACAAATATGGAGGCATATTGAAACACAAATGCACAGAGGGACACACAAACACAGGCTCTAATCCAGTCAACCAGTCTAACTATATTCAATTTAAATCCTACAATGACATGCTGCCAAATAAGGGCGGGGTCCTCTCTCTCCCACTAAACACACACACACACACACACACACACACACACACACACACACACACAGAGGGAGAGAGCTGCCGAATTTAAATCCACCAATCAGAGTGGCTGTTTACGTTTTCCCGCCAAAACAGGTGCATCTTTTTACACACGCAGCAGCACAGAGAGGCACAGGATTATTGCAGCCTATTTCTCATAGTGAGGACTCCCCTCAAACAAATGACCATAATTTCCTAACTGTAGGGGCTAGAGCGGTCATTCTTACACTGTTTTGTTCAGAAGAGATGGGGGAATCTTCCAGTGTTAACAATTTATCATTAAAATGTGAATTTTTAGAGATATATGACATGGATGACTTGTTGACTTAGAAGCCACGAATTCCCCAATATGCAAATATGAATGCCTGAGACCACATATATGATTGGCTGGCTGGGAAGCCGTGCAGGCCCTGATTTGTGGATTTGAATTCCTCAGCCCTCAGATATGATTGGCTGGCTTAGAAGCCATGAAGGCCCCAATATGCAAATTTGAATGCCTCAGGACACTTATTTGATTGGCTGGGAAACTGTGCAGGCCCTGATTTGAAAATTTGAATGTCTCAGTCCTCACAGAGGATTGGCTGCCTGGGGACCTGGCAGAATTATATAGAAATACTATGATTAAGCATAAATACTACATTTAGTAGAAATACTATGTTTTAGCACAAATACTATAAAAAGCAGAAATACTATAATTTAGCAGAAATACTATATTAAGCACAAATCCTATAAAAAGCAGAAATAGGATGATTAAGCATAAACACTACATTTAGTAGAAATACTATGTTTGAGCAAAAATCCTATAAAAAGCAGAAATACTATATTAGGCACAAATCCCATAAAAAGCAGAAATAGTATGATTAAGCATAAATACTACATTTAGTAGAAATACTATGTTTTAGCACAAATAGTATAAAAAGCAGAAATATTGTAATTTAGCAGAAATACTATATTAGGCACAAATCTTATAAAATAGCAGAAATAGTATTATTTAGCACAATAGTAATAAGTTAAACAGAAAAATTGGAAAAGCAAAATGGACAGCTGAAAAAATGCTGAACATGCTGAGGGTCCCTCAAATATACTTGTTAAATGAAAAAATCAGCAAAAAAATGCACAGGGAGAGAGAAGTAAGTTTCTAGGTCAGCCTGGGAGCTGCTGAATTTGAATCCACCAATCAGAGAGCCTGTGTACTTTTTCCCGCCAAAACATGTGCCTCTTTTTACACACGCAGCACAGAGAGGCACAGGATTATTGCAGCCTATTTCTCATAGTGAGGACTCCCCTCAAACAAATGACCATAATTTCCAAACCGTAGGGGCTAGAGCGGTCATTCTTACACCGTTTTGTTCAGAAGAGATGGGGGAATCTTCCAGTGTTTACAATTTATCATTAAAATATGAATTATTAAAGATATTTGACTTGTAATGCACCATAACTGAGTAGAGCGAAGCAAAAACTGCCTTGACTTGCCCTCAAACAACGCTTTCTAACTCGAAATCTATTTGGAGTATCGATATCATTCTTTCACCGTAAGAGACAGCAGGCTTTGGTGAACAATCATGGAAATTTTCAGGTCTCTGTGGAAATCCAACAAAAAGTTATGACGAGAGAAAAAAGTGGTTCATTTCCACAGTTTGAAATCTGAAGAAATCTGAGCGAAGGACGAATTTCCTACCCTCAAACAAGTCCAACTAATTTCAGAACGGTAATAGGTGAGAAAGAAATTCTTGAATTGTGAGCGTCAGGGGTGTCTGAAGATATTCGGGGACAAGCCTCATGTCTTAACTTTGCTTCGTTAAGGAGATATGACGATTCGAATATGCCTCTCATTACAGAAATCCAGCGGTGATTTTGAACAAGCTCTCCATTCACTTTATATGGAGAGTTTTCTGACCTTGTGTTAGTCTGAGGAGATTTGCAAAAATTCTATAAATCCCACAACAATGATGGTGACATTTTCTGAAAGCCAGCAAAAATACCTACGTTTTGATGTATAATTTGTGGAAGTTGAGTGAAAATTGAGCAAGTAGCAGGAAGTTGTTCGGACATGAAGTGAAAATTGCAAAACCTTCAGTGGCACACTGGAAGCCAAGAGCATAGCAACCATAACAACACATGTATTTTGTGAAAAATCACAATTTTGCAACTCAAAACTTTAAGAGGCATAAAAGTAAAACAGTAGAAGATTTGAAAAAGCTGAATCATACCTGAATAGCCAAATAATTTGTGAACATTTTAAAATTTGAATGGTTGTTCTAGGTAAAAATATGAGGAAGTAGTTAAGTTTCAAAAACAGGCAAAATTTAGCAGAATTGCAGAAGTTTCCCATTCATTTCAATGGGACAAATTAAAGGAAAAAAGCTTAATATTTTAAAAAGTATAATAGTTAAAAATAGCAAAAATCGTAGCAGGAATTAGCAAAAATAGCTGAATAGTTTAAAGTTTGAACGGTGAAAATAGCACAAAAATTGTGGAAGTAGTTAAACGGCGAAAAGTGTACGGAAGCAACTAGAATAATAATAAAGAATAAAGAGAAACAGGAACTCAATAGTGTGGATGCTTAAAGCATCCACACAATAACTAGAAAGTGCATTTTCTGAAGAAACTGCAGTGTGAATGCTTGAATCTGAATATATGCACTGAAATGAATTAATTACTGAATTTAAGTTAAAAATCTTGAATGAGATAAAAAAAAAAACAACCCAAATTTAACCTGAAAACAAAAGTGCTGAACTGCTAAAAGCTGAAGGTTACACAGAAGAAGAAGTTGGAAAAAAGCTGAAAATGTTTTAATTGTAAATTAGAAAACCCTAAAAAATGAGAAAAGAACATTTAGAGTCAGAAAACATCTGAATGAATATTAAAAGGTCATATTCTTTGAATCACTGAATGACTCAAATGTGATCCCTCCACTTTGATCCACACAGTTTAAAAAGTTGACATCTCTGAGCTTTGAAAGACAAGATGTTGGAAAGAGAACAACGATGGCGACATTTTGAGGGTAAAATGATGGCTTTAACACTGTGGACACAGCAGCAGTTGAAAGAGAAGTGTTTAAGATGAATCTTGGCAGAGTGGCAGAGAGAGCTCGTTAAGCAGGCAGGTGTGAGCCTGGTTGCTATAGTGACTGCACCCAATGGCTCCATACACACGACACAGACATGCACCTCACTTTTGCTGCTTAAAATGAACAGAAAAGTCAGGCCGAAACAAATCGTTCCCAAATGAAAAGTAAAAGTCGTATTGACGAAATTCTTTCACCGTGAGCGGCAGCAATGTCTAGTCTACTGAATTCTCAGTTTTCATGCCTGTGGAGTTTATTATATGGACGTGGTGACAGTGGAAAGACACCATGCTCTTCTGATTTTCAAACGAACCTTCTGAGCCATTTTAACATTAGAGTCTATGGAAGAGTTGGAGGGAGGAGGCTGTGCATTGGTGACATTTATGAAAGAACCGTAACACCTAGGACAATAGTAAACACATTGGATGAAAGAGGACAGCCATGGCTACGTTTTGAGGGTAAAATCATACCTGTAGAGCAAACGCTGCGGACACAGCAGCAGTTTTAAAAAAGATTTTAAGATTAATTTTTTTGCTCCTCTCACTCTAGCAGTTGAGCTGTCTCACTCTAGCCCCAACATTCCGTCCCATACACACCCATTATAAATTTTGAAACGGGTGAAAAAACATCATGAAACTTAAACTGGAACTGAAGAAAAAGTATAATAGATATTGAAAAGATAAATACAAGTTGAATAGTTGAATGTCTTGTCTTCGTTTTAAAGTTTGAATGGTGGCTCTATGTCAATGTATGTGGAAGTAGTAAGAGTTTAAAAATGAGTAAGTTGAATGAGAATTTGAAGGGTCTCCCCATTGAAATACATGGGAAATTTTTGTTGAATAAAGTTGAATAAAATTAAAAATATAAATGTTAAAAATGAGAAAAATAGAAGCAATCATGTCCAAAATAATAGGAATCTAACGATGTTTGAATGGTTTTTCTAAGTTGAACGGTTTTGAAGGAGTAGGCTTTCAAAAAACGTACGGAATAGATAATAATAAAATAGAATAATAACTAGAAAGTGCATTTTCTGAAGAAACTGCAGTGTGAATGCTTGAATCTGAATGTATCGACTGAAATGAATTAATTGCTGAATTTTGAGTTAAAAATTTTGAATGAGATAAAAAAAAAAAAAAAGAAACAACCTGAATTTAACCTGAAAACAACAGTGCTGAACTGCTAAAAGCTGAAGGTTACACAGAAGAAGAAGTTGGAAAAAAGCTGAAAATGTTTTAATTGTAAATTAGAAAAACCTAAGAAATGAGAAAAGAACATTTAGAGTCAGAAAACATCTGAAAAAATATTAAAAGGTCATATTCTTTGAATCACTGAATGACTAAAATGTGATCCCTCCACTTGGACCCACACAGTTTAAAAAGTTTACATCTCTGAGCTTTGAAAGACAAGATGTTGGAAAAAGAACAACGATGGCGACGTTTTGAGCGTAAAATGATGGC
>NC_140624.1:0-25606 GCF_057382275.1 Copadichromis virginalis | reverse complement strand
ATTACCATGCTATATTTCCATTTGTGTAGAGACACTGGTAACTGGTCCCTTAATTACAACAACAACAACAAAAAAGTGTCTGTCCATTACATACAACGACAGTTCAACAATTGCAATGCATTTTGGGTAGTCATCATATTGTTGTTCACGAAAAACCAAAATCAAAGACGGACCACAGCACTGAGATCTCCCAAGTGATCTCTGAGTGGATCAGCAGCACGTAGAGCCAAACGCAGAGAAGCTAAACAGCGATGTAGGGAATTTTATTGGGAGGAGTAGATCCGTATGATCGCTAAGAATGGTCACTTTAATTTTAGCAGCCAGTTACCGTATTTCTCAAAACATGTTGTGGTGAGCACCTACACATCAAACAAGTTAAGATTTATTACTCGCTTCAAGTCGATATTCATGCACGTGGCATATTTTTACATCTCATAACATGGCATTAATATTACATTGTGATATTATCCTTACATCTTCTTGTTGTCCTTCTAGGACTGTGACTCTTAATAAGAAAAGTCATTTGTCTTTTATTAAAGTATAATATTTCATTACTTTGTGTTCTGATGTGTCTGTGAAGGTTCTCAGTCATCCAGGTCATCGTATGCTAAGGAGCTTGGAAAGAAAAGCATCTTTTCTTGAAGGCGTTTCACCTCTCATCCAAGAAGCTTCTTCAGTTCTAAGAGCAATTGTTGGAGAATCCAAGATTTTAAGCCCTATGGGAGTGTTCGCAAGAAGGTCATGGATCCACTATTGATCCTCTACCTAATCACACGAGCCAATGTGTGAAAATGGGTGTGGGTCACAATCAGCCAAGGTTTTGGGTGAACCCACTGTGAAACCTAGCCCCACCCTATCATGTGATTTATTGAGGTCAAATGGCCCAGGATGTGAGTGGGAGTTAAGGCGTCTGAGTAGGGATCTCAAAACTGGATTATAGATGGCAGACAGTTGGTGTTGTAAGCCCCTCTGTTCAGAGATGGTCGTTCACAGTGGACATAGATGGCTTCTTTCACTCCTCTTTCAAACCATCCGTCTTCTCTGTTCAAAATGTGAACATTGGGACTCTCCACCAATTACAACTGAAGAAGCTTCTCGGATGAGACCTGACACGTCTTCAAGAAAGCTTAAAGAAGTCCAAATGATTTTCTTTCCAAGCTCCTTATACTTTGTGTTCTAATGCATCAGCAGATGCAGGAACTTGAATTCTCTTTGTCCTGTGTTACCGGTCAGAGGTTTTAACCAGCCACAATCACACAAGCTGGTTTCCTAAGACAAAAGCATAAAGAATTCCTTCAATTCTAATTATACTGCCACGTAGCTACAGCCAAGCAACCTGCCCCAGGTGTTTAGCTTAGCAACAGGCTTACAACACGTGACATTTGCATGTGTTATGCATATGAGAATGAAAATTCCATGATGTTATGATTCCGAGCTCTGTGAAAACCTCAGCAGGTCTTCAGCGTATTATGAGGGTAATTCCAGTTATAAACTGAGTCTATAGTGACTACTTCTTCAAACATATGCTTCCTCCCTCCCTGCAGCATCCTCTCAGAAAGCAGCATTTGTGATTTGTGTTTGCTGTGCAGCTATATTAGAAACTCCCTTTAGTCTCACTCAAATTAATATTGGTTTTTTTGTATGGATGAGAATGTGTCCTTCTTTCTTCATTAACCTTTGGTTTTAGGTTTCCTTTTTTTAAGTTGGTCATGTGATTACTGTGAGACTGAGCCTGGGAGCTGAAAGCTGCAGTCATCCAAATCAAACAGCCCCATCACCTCTAGGGCTTCCTCTTTCCTTGTAACCACCAGAGGGCACCAGCGGTCTTTTCTTCCACAGCAGCAGAAATAACCTGTGAAAAGGTGTGTGTGTGTTTACACGTGTGCAAGTTTACATGTACTGTATGCATCATATGTTTAGTCAGACTGTTTGGAAATTCTGTTATTATGTAACAGCCAGTGCGCCCTGAAAGAGTCCAGTATGGGGAAGCAGACATCTGTGTGAGTCTGGTGTCGAAGTGTGTCTGTCGCAGTCACAGACACACCAGCTGGAATTCCAACCAGCTAATCTGGAAATTCAGAGATTAACAAGAATTGCTGCTTATTATGTGATCATTTGGACCTATTAATGTCACATACAGTCATCAGATTTGTTTGATTCATTTATATGCTAGAATATTTGTAATATGGCAGACTTCAGAACTGTATGTTGTCTAATAGTTTTGGGAATAATGCTTACTTTTGGAGCTCCTCTCACAGTAACCTGGGTTAAAGTGGGTGTTTTCAAACAGGCAGATCATAAAGTCATGTTATAATGATAAAATATTTCATATATGGGTTAAACCTCGTCAGATGGACATTCTGTGTTATTGGCTAATGAGTAACTCTAAGGGCTTAAAATTCATGTATTAACATGGCATGGTCATGTATGTACTGTGTGAGTCACAGCTGAAGTCTAGAGAACACATGCACACCTCAAGATCTCCATCTTGTCATAGAAGGTAATCTAAATTCATAAATTCTGACTTTGATTTGCAGAGGCAACATTTCAACATGTAGAAAAGAGACTGACAGTCTTATCATCACAGGAATATGAGAACTATTGTACAGTGTGCTGCTGCTGCTTAGCAACTATATCACTCCCTCGGTGTATATTTAGAGCAGACATGGGCGAAATATGGCCTGAATTCTTGAACCACCCTGTGGACCATCTCAATCTGGCCCCGAACGCCGTAAAAGGAAAACAGTGTATGTTTGTTGATGTTTGATGTATTAGAACACATGAGTACCAACAGCTCTCTCTCATTGTCCCACACAAACAGGCGCTTATTTCCTCTCAGATAACTTTTTAAATAGTTTGATGCCTCATAGCAGCTCCACCATTTAAAATTTTAATTAATCTTCAAGGCCCAAGAAGACCATGAGAAATACGACAGAAAAACAAACACTAAATTTCATTACATTATGAATACGCCTGAGAATGGTAGAAATGTTTGATTTGTAGTAGAAAACCTCTGGACCAATAGGCTGGGTTTAGTCTGTACTTGTCATGTTAAGCTGGTAACACAACATGTACTTTAACTTGGGTACAGTTCTAAACTTAGAACAAGAGGGACATTTCATGAAAGACTTTCTCCTTGGAAATTTGGTCATACACAGGATTTTTTTTCTTCTTCCCATAATGAAAAGAGTCAAGCATCACAGGTTATAATTGGCAGAGTTGGTGCAGATACAAAGTGGATTTTGATTTCTGAAACCTGGTATATTGGCCGCTTCCCCGATTTTTGTCAGTAACATCTGCAAAACAGTGCAGTTGAAAGGAGCAGTCTCGGCCTTTGTGGATAACAGACATCTGTGAAAATGTTTATACCACTCTATCAATAACTGTATGGACAGAATTTATAGGCACAGCCAAACGACAGCATGTCTGTCGGTGCTGTTTGTTTCATCAAATGATGCTTTCTGAGAATAAGCTACTTAACCCTGCTATGGATCTCAGCTGTAAGGACCCAGAGGGCCATCTCTGGGTTGGGACTGTTGCTTCCTCATTTGATGGAGCTGACGTGTCCCTGTGTAATCAATATCGAAAAATCATGATATTTTTTTCATATCAGTCGATATTAATATAAATCAAATCCCTCTCTCTGTCAAGCTCCCAACTCTTTAGTGAAGAAGTGTAGGTTAAGTTTGATTTAAATTTTAAATATTTTCTGTCTAAAGTTGAATATGATAAAATGTATAATAGGACTACAACCACATTTCAAATAAATAATATAAGTTTATATGAGAAACCAAAAACTTATTTCTGACCAGTTCAAAGCTTCAAGTGTTACAGGACACAAAACATGTTTTCTTTAAATAAATGAAGCAGATATTAATACAAGATAAATTAAAAAACAAACACACTAAACTGTCTCATTTTATTCGTATAGATTCAAACCCCCAAACATTTATTTCCTCCTCTTATTTTCTCTGTTACTTTTATGTGTTTATTTATTAATTTCTATTTGCCTTATTTCAGTTTTTACATGTAAATGTAGTATAAATGAAATGTAGTATAGTAAGACACTGTCTAAGTTGACAGGCGGGGAGGAACCCTACAATACTGTATATCTATAATATCTATAATATAAAGCTCCTTGAGGAGACTGTTGTTATGATTTGGTGTTGTATAAATAAAATAAAATTGAACTGAATAGAAAAGAGGAGAAAATATAAAAAGATAGAGCGCAAATACATATACACAGATACATACAGCCACAGTCTTCTTGTGGTGTGTGTGTGTGTGCGTGCGTGTGTACATGAGTGTCTATGTATGTGTCTTTGTCACGAAATGTGCTTGAAAATAATGGTGGGAAGCTGCAATAAAGCCCGTCCCCAGGAGCCAGAGGCAGAAAGACATAGATCCAGGAGATCTGGGCCATTCGCAGCGATCAAGAGTACCGAAGACCTGAGGCCACACATCTCTGTGATATGTGCACGTTCATCCCAGCAGGAGAAGGAGGGAGGTCTGAGATGGGGCGCCACGGCCCAAGGGTGAAAGTCGTAGAGAACCAGAGGCAAAGGCCAGTCGACCCCGCCAGAGGCCCCAGGCACCCAAGAAGCACCCGGCAGAGCCCCCCCACCTGAAACAGAAGCAGTCCAACCCCCCTCCGACCATTGCCACCAAGGGAGCAGGTCAACAACCTCACCAGAACATCCATCCATATGCCCGGAGCCAACAAGTACCTGCAACCCAGGGAGGGGCAGCAGCATCCAGCAGGGAGCAGTAGTGAGACTCATTTATGGATCAGATGTGCGATTTGACCATAAATGCGATGCAGTAGTTACGTATGACGCTGCTGTTTCGCTGTCTCTGCCCTCCATGTCTAGCTGGGAAAGTGAAATCTTAGAGAAATGTTTATGGCCAGGGAGTTAGTCACAAAGTTAGGTTATTTGTGGAAAGATGAGAGTATGCTGCTCTGCTTCTTTGTCAAACTTTAAGTGTCTCCACATTAGCAAATTTCTCTGACCTTCTTTTCAGAAGCATCCTCATTTTTGAGCCCTGGACTGAGTCATTTAGGGTGTCTCGAGCTTTGTTTCACACTTTCTCTTCTCAATCTTGCCTTTTATCTCACTCACACTCCTAACAAACTGGTGTGACCAGCTGCAGTAGCCCAAATATTAGCACCCTGTACTCCTGCTGGATACTTTTATGCTGTATGTATCAGCCTAAATGGACATCACTCTAACACCCAAACACATAACTGGTTCAGTGCAGTGTTAGATTCCTGGTTTACTTGGTATTTATGTTGTTTCTTATTTTTGTACTACTTAGTGAATTTAGTCTTGTTCTTGGTTCCCAGTTGCCTTAGTTTTATTCCTCCCTGTGTGTTCCTCTTTTACTCATGCCACTCATGTTTTTCTCATCTAGTTTCCCTTCCTGTTTTCTTTGTCTCGTTCTTGTTGTTGTTTCGTTCTTTTGTGAGTCAGTCTCCTCTAACTGTTGTTTACCCCTCTCTTATTTTTGTCATGTCCCCATATCTGGGTCATCTCGGTGTCTTGCTTCCATGGTTGTCTGGGTTACTTCCTGTTTTACCTGGTTAGGTCCTTGCACATTCAGTTTTACTTCTCCTGTCTCATTCGTTAGATTCTGTTCAGCTGTGTTCTCCACCTGTTGCCTGTTCCTTTGTTATCTTGTGTGTGTGTATATTATCTCCATCTCCTTTTGTTCTTTGTCACAATCTCTCTTATGAGTTTAAACAATAAAGCTGTAGTGCTGCGCACTTCCTACAGTCTGGAGACTTGCATTTGGGTCCTCACCTGTCAATCACGCAGCACAAGTTATGACAGTTTTCACTGTCATTGGCCTTCTGTGTTGTTTGTCAAAACATGGGGGGAATGAATCCTATGAAATTTGTATTGGTGATGTTTCATATTTCCGTAAAGTAAAGTTAAAATTGTTTCACAATAATAATTTTTATAATTTTATCACTCACCCCTGTGATTGTTTTTTCTTCACCAGGGCAGAGTGGAGTAGGACACTGACAAACAGAATGATGTCTGTACTCATTTGTTGAGCTACCGGTGGACTCATGAGCTGTGGGTAGTGAGTAAAAGTGTCATGCTCCTTCAGCCCTCCTGTGCTGGCTTGCTCCTTTCTATCTTTTCTCTTTATTGCTCTCTCTGTCCATCTGTCTGAGTGTTGGTGTGTGTGTAAACCAAACCCTGTGTTTCAGGAGTGGGTCCTTCTCTGTTCTCCCGCCTTTGGATTCTGCATACCTGGAAGTAACAAATTTACCTGTCGGTAACGCTCAGTCTCCTACTTAAGAGGAAGGAAGCCCTTTAGTTGACGCCCGATCATTGCTTAGAACGAGCATGATGCTTTGTTTTATTTTTCTTTTACCTTCTTTTCTCATCTTCATCAAACCTGGAAGTGGAGACTAAATGAGTTGAACAGGGACAGAGTCTTGAGAGAAGATTACTCTGTGGATGTGTCTGTTGGAGTCCAGGCCCTTACTAAATGGACATCCTGTACATTGATTGCAATTTGGACCACTAGTTATGACAGAACACATTTTTTGATGCATGTGACATCAAAAATGAGCTTCCACCAAACAGTGTCTAAAGATCAGTTGCATTTAGGCTTTTTTTTTCAATCTGACTAAAGATAAGCACAGATAGTATCTGCTTGTAACAGTAACTTGTCTAAGAGTCTACAAGAGTAGCAGAATTTCATCATGCCAGTCAATAAGTTTTTCTATGGGCAGAAATCTGTGCCACCAGAAACTGAATTTGAATAAGTTAAATTTGAATTTGAATTGCTCGGATTGAATCTGAATTGTAACTTGAATAAATGCTTTTACAAACTGAATATGAATTAGCCTAATTTGAAATTCAATTTATTGGTTTGAAAATGATCATCACTAAATTGAAATTGAATTTTATATTTTGAAAATGAATTCATTTGCTTTGAAACTGTATTTTATCCTTTAAAAATTTAGCTCTCAAATAATTTCAGATTCACTTCTCACCATTCAGTTTCAGTTCCAAAATTCAGTTTTTTGGGACTTACATCCGGTTCAGGTTCAAGAGTAATCGAGCGCAGATTAATAGAACTACGTTTTACTAGCGGACCGAAAGTGAAGAAACTCTCAGGTTGGTAATAAATGTATTACATGTATAAGAACAAGCGTCGTGTTAACAAATGATAGCCGTACAGTAACTTTAGCTGTTAGCTAAAAACGCTAATTTAGCGTAGTTTGCCCTGGATTCAGCTTTGACAAACAAATATATCGACTGTTTCTAGTAGAATTCCAAAGTTGTCATCTTGGACCCTCTCAGAGCCCTGTATGCTTGCAGAGAGAAACAGTAGAGAAACATGCAAAACGATGTCCAAACCTTTGTGTTTTAGCTTTATTTATGTCTTACACAGCATCCCAACTCTTTAGCTAACTTAATAACTTTAGCTAAAGTGAATAGTTGGTCTAATTCATTAGTGCAGCATTACTGGATCACCTCTTTTTGAAGTGATATGATATGTGACTATCACTGTGTTTAAATACCATAATAATTCGTAGGGTATTGAGTGCATGCTTAATTAGTTGGGGTTTTTTAAAGCATACTGCTCCATTGCTATGTTTGACAGGCTGAAGTTGTCGGGTCACCTCCTAAATCGACCATCTTTTACAGGTGTTTTGTGCCAGAAATGGAGTGTCCACTGAAGACTGAAGATACTGAATCTCTACGCCTTGCCATCGATCCCTCTTGTGCCTTCATCTAGACAAGAGACATTAACTTAACCACTCTCACATGCTCTGTACCTACATCACCTTCCCTGACAGTCGTAGCTTGGCTCATCTGAGGGTGAAATTATAAGAATGTGTTATTTTGCAAAGTGCTCTCTAGGGTTCCTAAATAAAATATGGCATTGAGGTCATTTCTTTTGAATTAATCCCTTCTTCTGAAATATAAGAACCTCTCCTGGTTTTAATGGCACTTTGGATTTCCTTACTTTCTGTTCCACTCCCAACCCCAAGTAGATGCTGACAAGCTGACACAGTAACATGGAAGAGGGAAAGAAGCTGGAAAGGACTACTACAAATAAATCTAATGCCTAACAATGAAAAATGTAAAATAAGAACAATAATAAAGATAAAAGATGAAGTAACAAGTTTTTAGTTTCTTGTTTATTCCAAATTATCATCCAGATGTCTGTGACATGTGACGACAAACACCATAATGGAAGGCCTTTGTCATCACATGCTTAAACTGATATTTTTGCATATGCTGAACAGGTAGCCAGACATGCTGTAACTGTGGGGTAGAAAACTGTATGAACATTGAATTTCAAATTAGGCTCATTCATATTCAGTTTTTAAAAGCATTTATTCAAGTTAAAATTCAGATTCAATCCGAACAATTCAAATTCGAATTTAACTTATTCAAATTCAGTTTCTGATGGCACAGATTTCTGCCCATACTTTTCACCTGTTTCCACTATTTTGTGTGACTTCTCATTTCCTCAAACCTCTACAGCGGACCTGGAGAGTGGAGAGTTAGCATGACCCATAGAGGCTGGAACAATACATTAATGTGAAATGAATAATTGAACAAACAACTGTGTTTGGGATAAAAAAGTGAAAAGGGAACAATGTCTCATGATGGACACCACTGGGACCTTTTTTAATATATAACCAACAATAATTATTCTGTTCATAGAATCATGTTAATAGAAAATGTAAGTTAACATTGATTTTCCTTCTAACTGTATTTGCTGCTGCACATCAGATACACATTAACTGCATACATTTAAAACCAATATGTCTGAAATGTGTCCTGAATTCTAAATGTTTGCTACATTTTACATCGTAACTATACCACTCCTTCACTTTGTATTTAATAAGTGCACAGGTCAGTACAGTATAACAGACTTCAGGCTACTCCCACGTGAACGAAGTAAATGTTTTCTTTCCAAGTTGAAAGCTAAATTGTAGGCTTCCACACGCCACATGTGTGGCGACTGTTCCTGCTTCTGGATTGATTTTGCTATCAGAAGCTGGCAGAACTTAATGACTCTCTGAGGCTGTCCTGTTGGCGATTTGCGGTTCGAGCTGGTGTCACAGGAAACTTGGTTGGCTGGATCTCCTGTGGTATTATCAGGTCTAGATGCCAGCTCATCTCTATATCTGGATCTTACAGTCCCGGGTGCCTCTGAGGCTTTCAACCCTTATCACAGCGAAATACATTAAAGACAAGATTAAAATGAGAGAGAAGACTACAGGACATTTTGAAAAGACTTAGTCAGGGATCTACAGCCACATCACAGATGTCTGTAATGGCTGATGGGATTTGAAATATCTGAATCACGCAGAAAGACGAGGATTCTTTTTCAAAAAGAATAGCATGCCATTCTTATTCCAAATGCACAAAATAAGGCTTTGACCATAAAATGGTTGTTGTTGTGAAAGAACACATTTTAAATCACACACCTTTTTCCTGAACCTAACCAAACAGAGTGACTGAAACAACTCAGCAAGTGGCAAATAAAAGAAAACAGAAACCACAAAAGTACAAATGTGACACAAACCACATTCTCCAGGCTGATCAACCTGTGACTTATTCCACTGTCGGCACTCACACCCCACCAACGTTTCTAAAAATGGACCGTTAACTCTCTGTGGTGGACACTGCTTTACCCGTGAATCAGTGCAAGACCTAATAAACTGATTGAGTATCATTCTCAGGGCCACATTTGCTAAACGCTCAATGCACAAATAGTGCTGATCGATGTGGTGAGTTTTACAGGTGACTTACAAAAGTACAAAATACTGGTGTAGTCAGATCATTTCAATATGACATACTCAGTCTTACAAGAGCAGCGCGATTTTGCCTAAGGTCGCAAACTACGAGTGTATGAATACCACCATAAATCCAAGTAGCACCACAGTTATGAAGCATACTAAAAACCATGTGTGCTGTCCGTGGTCCTGAAATTACAATGGGTTCATTTTATTAAGGGAAATATGTTAAGTTTATTTATTTATTTATTTAATTGCAAACAGCATCTTCAAACTATCAAACCAATGCAAAAGAAAAAAGGAGAAATGGGCTGCCTGACGTCCATCCAAGGTCTGACTATTTTCAGGACAGGGTCCAAGTCAGCAGCATCATTTGGCCTTTCTTTCCATTTTACTTTGAACCCCACAGCCCAGGCTCTGAAACTCATTTTAGTTGGAGGTTCTAGCTCATCTCTAAATACACTGAGCAAATTTAGAATTAGGTGGCTCGGTAATCTGTTTATTTTTATCACCTCTTGGTCTGACAATCCAAATAAATTGACACAAGTGTCTGTTTGCTCTTAAATCTCTGTGATGCCTCATCCATGCAGCGATACTGTAACTGGCGCCATATAAAGCGCAAAAAAATAAGACATGCCTTTTTTCTGCGTGAAATTTCAATGCGATTAAGAATTTATTCTGCGTCGCAAATGTTCGTCAATCAGATTGCACACTTGATTGAAATATTCTCCTCCATAAATTTTGTGCCTTGAAAAAGGAACTCCCAGAAAGAATCTCTGAGTCTGGCACCTCTTACACATGATCTTGTCACTGTGATCTCTCTCTTTTTTGAAACCCAGTGTGCAGTGGAGCAACACGCTCGCAAATCTGGTCCTAAATGTTCAAACAGATGGACAAGTGTCTGAGTACAGGGTAGTTAGAATAAAATACTATGTGATAAATCTAACCCCATAGCAGGAGTGAATGTGCAACATATGCAGACAATTTAGGGAAGAAGTGTATTTACAGCAGCCCGTGCTGTGCAGACCTCTGATGTTATTTGTTGGGCTTATCTGTCCTTTTGAACCTAGCACAGCACTGAGACATTTCTATGCATTTCACATTTTGCAAGGTTTGTTAACTTTTAGTGTTTTGCTAAAAGAGCTTTTTAATCTTCATCTTTACCAGTTAAATTATTGCTGCAATGCTGAATTCACTGTGCTGGTTGAATGTTATTGCACCTGGCTTTATTTCTCTTTCAAGAAATGAAATAGTGACAATATACTGACTTGGCATCCAATGATGAACCAACAACCTTATAGCTCTGGGTAGTGGTAGCTCAAGAACTACAACGGGTCACCTACCAAGCAGTGGGGGTTGAACACCTTGTGCTGCTGGTAACAAAGTGCCAAAAGATACAATTTAAAACTGGTTCTTTTTTAGTTTTTAGTTTTGTGTAGTGACAACAGTAGTTCATACTCTGGGTTAAGCGCCTTTTTATCCTTGAACGATTCACAGATCAGAATTAGGTGGTTAACAAACAAAGTCAATATTTCTCTGTAAATGCTCAGGTACAAGGACTAGACTGAAAATCTGTGAAAAAGCACCAACGAATGTCCAAAGAAACCAACTCTAAAGAATTTCAAAAAGCCTGGACAACTAAAATTAGAATAATGTCTGTCATTTAAAAAAGAAAAAAGAAAAAATGAGAAGTGACTCAAGACTTTTGGACAGTATTATATGCTTGTATTGAATGCCAACCACCAGCCACTGAAACCATTCCTCACTCTAATGCATTTCAAAAAAGACGGTGTTTTTTCTAATAAAATAATGCATGTTGGAATAAAACAACCAGAAAAACTCTTACATTACAAAGAGACAATACATCTCGGATCTCTCCAACTATGAGAGTAAAAACCTCCAGTTGCTTAGGCAGAGATGCAAACATCATCTTAAATCTTAAAGTCAGACACTTTGGACACAGTATTTCTAAACAACCGCCTCAACCTTATGATTGCTGTTTGCACTATTATCATCATACCACAGTGCTTCCACTTTTTGGTGTGAATATGAAGAGCCCACTTGAATAGTGTTTCTTGAGAACAATACTTGACTTATCAGTTTCTAAATGCTCTACTAACATAGTTTACCAGCCATGTCCCTGTTATGTGACCATTCTTGTACCTATTCAGTACAAAAAGTCATCTGATCTGTTTAATACATTAATTTAAAAAAATAAATCACCTGACAGAGTTGTTATTTAGGCTGATTTTACCATCAGAAGCAGTTGTCACAGCCATGCCGGTATCCAGCCCTCCTCCTTCCTTCCCTCTCTGCTTCTTGCACTCTCTCCCTCTCCCTCTTCTCAGATGGGCGAGTTTTTGTGCTCCAGTGACGCCCGCCTGGAGGTGTGGTCTCCTGCTGAGCACCTGTATGCCATTTCCTGATCGAGCCTCCTGTGTATTTGAGGAGTGGTCCATTCGCCCATTATTCGGCTGATTGCTACAGCTACTTCATCAGGCGTTAGTTCTGTGTTTACTCTGGCACATTATCTTTCTCATTCCCCCTTCTCCTCGCTTCGCTCACTCTCTGTGGTGCGTTGGCTGGATTACCTCTGTTGGTGTGGACCCTCTGCTCTCTGGATTCCCACTCTGAAGTTATAATACCCACCTGCCTGCCCACTCTCCATCATCTCCCCACTGCTCGCTCTCCCTTCCTCTCAAAGAGTGCTCCCCTTGCTAAAACCTTCTGTCTTTAATATTAAACTCTTTTGGTAATGATACTGTGAACATTTGCCTCTGGATCTGCCTCCAAACAGTTTGTTGTGTGTAAACATGGCAGTAAACATGTTAGCTGAAGTTGGACATTTTAACTCTGGAGTTTATGAGGAACTTCTCACTCTTGGAATCAGTCTCAAGTTGCCAGCTTTTGGCCCTTTGGTTTCCAGCTTGATGTTACATCCTCAGTGGGTGCTGCTGGGGACCAACAAACCACCTTTAAAGGAGGGTCTTAGAAAAATGCATACACTATCGGTCTTAGAGCCACAAATCGACCACGCCCAAAAAAGTGCTATAAAAAATTTATATATTAATATTTTTTTCCACTTTAAATTAGCCAATCTTTTAGACCTACTTCTCCTTGAAATATTCATGTCAAGTTTTAATTACATTTCGCGGATTTTAACCCTTTATATCCCGGTTTCGTCACATGAGCGCACTGCTTTTTTTGCCCCAAAAACATAAAACATAAAACATAAAATATTTTCCAAAAAAAACATTTGAAGTAATATTTTATTGTTATTATAATTAGGCCTTTAGATGGACAAAAGATTGGCACGAACATTAATTTCGATCCGGTTTTAATTTTTTTTCCAGAAGCCAAAAATGTCCCCAGGCGGCGCTGCTGCTCCTGCTCCCCCGGGGAGGAGTGCCTCTGCCGCGGGTGTGTTTCGCGCAGCGCCGGAGCATATGGTTCGGTTCCCGTGTCTGCAGCACACACTTCCGCTACCACGTGAAAACAAATACGTCATTTCCTGTTGATTAAAAAAAATTAATGCACCCTCAAATGATCCTAAGGTCAGAAAATGGTCCGGAACGAGCAGCGGGCCAAGCTGCTGCTGTACGCGGGAAATTAGTCTGCCTTTTCCGGGTATCTGTCTCGAGCAGGCCGCTGGAGAACATGTGTATGTTCAGCAGGCGTCACATGTGGAGCAAGGGCGCCACCCGGTGGACAAATAAAAAAATTACAACTCTAAGGCCAGTACTGCAAGCGGAAGCGGAAGCATTACCGATCACGATCGATTTGACCATAATTTTTTTGCCGTGAAAAATAGCGTTTATAATGGGTTTCAATGGGGCACAAATCGACCACTAGGTCCGATAGCGTAAGTTTATCGCTAGCTTAGCCACTGAAGCTAATTTCCGGAAGTCATACTGAAATTTTAACAGTAAATGTGACCGAACTTTTTTTTGCAGACTTTCGCTATATTCCATTCAACACTGTGCAAAGGCATGTAATCGAAATTTGAAAAAGCCACAAATCGACCCTAAGACTCTCCAGGGGTTAAACAAGCTAATGTAGGGCTGGGATATGACTAGCTTGTTGAAACATGTCTGCTGCCAATGTGACTGCTCACACATGGTAACATTACCAGCACATAGCCACAGCCGCTATAAACATGCTGAAAGGTCAATCTAGCTTCTGTAGTCAGCAGCTGGAAGACTCAACACAGACCCAAGATTCAGTGTAACGGTTATCTAAATGTTGTGTGTCCTGTTTGTAAGCCCAGAAAAAGAAATTAAATAAAATGACGACCTTGAGCTTCAAGCTAATGTAAGCGTAATGCTATAGCATAAAGTGACTAATGCAATGATGAGGTTGTTAAATTAGTAAAAATACAGTAAATATATCCAACATGAATCATTTATATTTTTGGTCTAAAAATAATTAAGTCTCACGCCTTTCACTTGTTTTAGAAGGATGTTCAGTCTTTTAAAACCAGTCATATCAAAATAACAGAAAATAGTTATGTTTTCTGTTGAAACTCCACCCCCAGGGTGTGTTCTGCGAGGGAAAATTCACTGTGGCGGTCCGCCATTTTTTGTCTTCGCTTCGTTTACGTTTGGTGCTGAGCTTTACTTTGTCGAGGTAAACTGAAAACTACATGTTTGAGAGGAAACGAAGAGAGCATCCATTAGATGGGGAAGTTTTTCTCATGGATTGCTGTTGAGCAACATAATGGAAAAAACAAGTCATTCCTTAAGTTAACTAACGATAATGCTAGCTTAAGCTGCGGGACAATATTATGTGCATTAGCTTTTTTTCAGTGTGTGCCCAGTCACATTCGCTTGTTTTTTCTCAGTGAATACAAACTAACAAACTTGTGTCCATTTAGTTAACTGGTTGTACCTAAAATGTTTTAGTTAAACAGTTAGATAAGCTAGTTTGCCATGGGGTGGGCTCTGTGTGTGTGTGTGTTGGGGGGGGTGTCTTCACTAAAGTCAGTTTATTTAGAGCATGACACCTATGCAGTACTCATTAGGAGAGGAAGTGCATGACGTGGGGCTTTATTTCATGTTCTGGGGCAGTGAATGTAATGTACTGATAACATGTTAAAGACACACAAAAACCCAACAAATTGTTTTAACTGATTTATAGAGAGACTGAGAGGAGGGCTTAAAGAGATAAAAAAAATAATGACAATATAAATATGTTAAATTTATTTTTTCTGTATCGATATATGGTGCTTATCCCTGCTGAAGGACAGATTGGTGTTGCTTCAGAACAATTCTCTAGCGCTGTTACGTAGAGGTGCTACAGTTAACTCATTCACTGCCATTGACGTCTATAGATGTCAATTACGTTTTTCAATGGGAGGGGCTAGAATACAACCTCGGGCAGCTTGTCAGTGAATTTTATTTTTTCATATATTTGTAAATAAATTGTTTTGATAAAACATAACCTTTCTCAGTGTTATTTCTGTTTTATAGAAGTGAAAAACTATTTTATATGTTAGAGGTGTCACAAAGCAAGAAATATTAGTGTCAAAGACACTTTTCTGCTTGAAATTTATTTTTCACAAAAAGCTCGTTTTCTCCCTTTTTTTGGTCAAAACAGGCATTTTTGGTGGAACCCACCTCTCTTCTACAGCTGATTACTAAAGAATGGAAAATGGTAGAAACAAGCTTTTTTTTTTGGATGAAAGAAGAGAGTCTGTTCTTCATTTTGGTAGGTTCAGCGTTTATATGATCATAACACACAGTTTTCTGTGGCTCTTCAAAAATGAGTAAAAATGCCCAAAAACCCTGGCAGTGGGGAGTTACCTGATTTGAAAATGGCTGGCAGTGAATGAGTTAAGGTTTTAATAACATTATTTTATTTACTAGTGAAGATTTGCATATGTTATCTCACATTCTGTAAGGTAAATTTTCTGGAAAGGTCAAATTAACTAATTTAACTAAGTATTAATGAAAGACCTTGATGTGTATATGACAATAATAGATGTAGTTTCTGGGTCATTTGGCAGAACTGCAAAATGGCCAGAAGGAGGCAACTGCTATGGTTGCAAACAGGCTTTGGGTGGTATGGAAGTAAGGGCAACTATGGAACTGCTCAGCAACATGGGACCCATAGCTAATAAATAGTAATATGACAAAAAATAACAACTTTATGTGGATGTAACCTTGTGAGATTTGAGATTTTGACAGCATTTTTATGTGACAACTTCTCTTTTTTGATAAATGCAGAGTTTAAGCGCATTACCACCATGCCACTGCAGTCCAGATTACTCTCGCAGATAGATGTGCTATCTGACAAACTAATAAAGGTCTTCAAAAGGCGAGGAGGACAAATAGGAAGAAGACTTAAGAACATTCTGGAGCCCACGGCCCAGGTAAGAAAAAAATAATTTGTGTATACACTTTAGGGAAAATAATAATTTTAACAAAATGCTGCTTGTCACTCTATGCCAGGAGTATGTTGAAAATCACCTGGGATTTTCACAATTTACCATGGGTGCGTTTTTTGTTTTTGTTTTTTCTTTTACCTGCATCAGAACGATGTGTGGAGTTCATAGTTGAACACCTTTCTATGCTCTGACAGTATTCTGCTTCTTTGCATGGAGATTTCACTTCATGCATTACCTTTTTAAGCATTCTGAGGACTCAAATCACATGCTGTAACGAATCCATTTTTTTTTTCACCTAATGTGTTAATGTTAACATTTTTTGGAATAGTGACACAGATTAAAATAAGATTTGGTATAATGTTCTTTGACCAGTGTTCTGTTTAATTAAATTTTGGAATTCTGCATTTTCTAGGCCACAGATGAAGCCATTATCCAACGATCTAATAAGGAAACAACCATGGGAATTTACATCATAAAGTCAAGAGATGCCAATGGCAGCCCTGAAGACATCGGGATAGTCCTTGAAGGCCAGAGAGTCTGGCAGGATTTGGATAACTATACCCTAGCAGCAGCAATGCTGTTTGGACTAATGTACACTTTGAACCTCACCTACCCACTGGAAAAGTATACCTTCGAGGTATAGAAACTGGTTATGGAGCTCAAAAGGAACAGCCTTTCAAAGAAGGCCCAGGTTTTTAGGACCAGACTGTACAATTGAACAGTTTTCCAGTTATGATGTGGGAACAACATGTTTACCTCTTCGAATATGTACCATCCTTTCTTTTAAGCCAGCACTGGTAAAGTTGCAGGACATAGTGAAACTTATTTTTCTGGCACTTTTCAACTTGGGTCCTTTATTACTGCAGTTTTCACTTTTCAAGCCATGGCTCTTTTAAAAAAGAAATTCAAACTTTGAATGTCCATTTTTCTCAATGGTGCCTTGCACCAATTTCACCAGTTTGCAATTTTTTTTCCCAAGGTGCACCACTACAAACAGATTGCATCGTCTAGTATTAGTGATTGTGATGTTTAGTGATAGAAGCAAGCCAATACTAATCAGTTTAGGTTTCTTGGTTGTGTGCCTGTGGGTTATAATGTTATTTTAAGTCTCTTCTTTGTGTCATTTTAATAATTACACCCCTGTTGCCATATTACTTTATGGCT
This sequence comes from Copadichromis virginalis, assembly GCF_057382275.1. Classification (NCBI taxonomy): domain Eukaryota; kingdom Metazoa; phylum Chordata; class Actinopteri; order Cichliformes; family Cichlidae; genus Copadichromis; species Copadichromis virginalis. The sequence goes on along the minus strand of NC_140624.1, from coordinate 8,279 downwards.
CTTACATTTAAAAAACTATTTTTTACATAAGCGTGATGTCATAAGGCCCCACAATGTTGAATTCAGGTTACAGCAGATAACTTTGAGGAATGTTATGGAATGTTTTTCAAGAGATGCATTGTGCAAATATGACCCATGTATATTTTGGAAGCCTGAATTGAAAGTCCATTGTTACAACTGTGTAGTATTTTCAAAAATACACAGGTCATTGTTCAAAAATGTTTTGCTTATTTCTTTGATTGAAGAGAAAGTGTACAGTACATACAGTAAGATCAGCCTTAATTTAGTTTTATTTATTGAACACTCAATTATATACTATATTATATTATATATTATATATTAGAAATTTGTTATAAAATAAAATAAGCTTACCATAAAATAATCTTGTCAATATAACATATAGTAGTCCAATACAATTAACACAAAATGTTCATGTCTGATAAACAAGTGGTTTCTATAAATATTCGACCGGAATGAAAAACATAACAACAACATAAAAAAGTCATGTTCATGTTACCAGAAAAATGTGTGCAGGTATAACATAAAAAACTAAGGTTAACCAAACATAACTTAATTTCGTGCAACCGATTACAATAATATTTTTATGTTTATCCCACTGCTTATTTTTTTCAGTGTGGACCAGTCAGTTATGTTTGTGCTGTGGGCTCCTTATTAATGGAATTATCTGACAAATAATATGGCTAACCCCCCAGACTGGGGCTTTTTCCCCTCTGCATTCTCACTGGTGCTCCTTCATGCCCAACACAGCCCAGAAGATCACCTGCTCTCTGCCCAGCCTGGAGGTCACTGCAAACTCTCGGTACCTCAGCAGAGCTGGCAATATCATCAAGGACCACTCTCACCCCAGCAACCAACTGTTTGAACTATTACCGTCAGGCCGACGGTACAGGTCACATAAAACCAGGACAAACAGATTCAGGGATAGCTTCTTTCCCAGAGCTATCACCGTAGTAAATAAGCACAAAAACAATTGAACCTATTCCATACCGTCACTGTCATTATATTATGCTGCTATTCATACTGTCATTATATTAATGCTGCTATCCTGTATATATTGTACTTACTATTGTTTGAGTACTTACGATTGTTTTTTTTGTACTTTTTATATTTTACATTTATATTTATTATTGAAACTTGCACCAAGGGAGTGGCACTCCAATTTCGTTGTACTCTGTACAATGACAATAAAGGCTATTCTATTCTATTCTATTCTATGCTCAGAACTAGCTCTTGCTTGCTGACCTGTTTAACTTTGCCCTCTCGCCTGTTTCCAGTAACTCTTCCAGGAAAAAGTGGGCTGACGTTTCCTCTTTGACATTCCTGTGTTCTTGTGGACTTTCCTCAATCCAAATCTGCTCTCACTCAAATAGCTAACCAGCTAACTCCTGTCAAAGGAATTCTGACCTGCAACGTACCTGCCTGCTCAACCTCTACCAATCTACAACTAATTATAAAACTCTAAGCATATATAAGTAAATATTTCTAAGCATAAATGACAATCAACAATACAAATCTAACATTATACTTGTATAACTATGCATGTGACAAATAAAGAACCTTGAACCTTGAACCTTGAGCAAGAAGAATGTTTTGGGGGGATTTGACGGGTAAATGCTGTCAGTTTAAGTACACATTGTGGGTCAGTCAGTGTGGCCACAGCTCCTGTAGTTGCCTGACAGGCAGAGATACGGTCCATTAGTCGAAAAATGGACTAAACAGTACATAAAAGAGTCTCTGACACAACCACAGTGACTTAATGATTGTTATTTTTTCTGCAGAGTATGAATTAATTGCTACCAAAAAAAAAAAGGCTGAAGGCTGAATTGTAGAGTGTGAGATTTTAAAGCTTAGCTTAAAGGAGTGATACACATTAACTTTGTTAGGAACAAAGAAATACAGGAGATGAATGATGATTATGTAGTATGTTAGGACTCATGCCTATTGAAGAAAACAAGGACCGCAGTGCTGCAGCATGCTGAAAAGACAAGCGCCTCAGTAGAAGCCTGGACGCAGCACCAGGGTTGATAGTCATAACACTGTCACAGATTAGTGGGCTTTGTGATTAAGCAGGCAAAGTGAAAATATCACAGGTGGGAAAACAGAAATATACAATCAGCTCTAATGAGTATCAGTTAACCTGAGTGAATCACATTTGACTTGTTGCTGAAAACTAACCTCACACTGATGACAGTATTCCTGATTACCAGCAGTGATATTAATCTGCAGTCTCAGCAAAAATATGAATAATTATGAACACGTTCAGCAACTAGTGTAAAAATACATTTGGTTAATAATACAAAGTAAAAAGTGATACTAGTCTGAGATGTAATGATTTAATAAGAAGCTTTGAATCTTCTTTTCCTTGATGAAAGCCCAATAACAACCACGACTAGTAGCACTGCTTTGAATTCTTCACTGACTGGATCTGTAAAGTAACTTTAGTTCACCTTCTAGTTTTTGGTCTGTTACAAAATGATTTTGCATCTTTGACACCAGTCTGAAATCCTGGGCCATGAACAATGCAACCGAGCTTTTTCACTAAACCAGTGGACAGCCTCTGCACAGGGTGCAGCGCTGAAAGGGAATTTTTGATGTGTTTTCTTTGCCAAAGCAAAGGTTACATTAAAAAGAAAATAACTGTCTCCCATAGAAGACTGTTTGAGAAAGTGAGAGCTTTTTCACTTGGTCGAGGTCATCAGTCATTCCTGAATCTTTTATAGCAGACTTGCATGACCTAAGGCTCACCAGCACCATCTCCCTCTCTCACACACACACTGAAGATGGACAGACACACACACCTGCCCACATACTGACTGCTGGACATGGACAGTCAGTAAAGACGGGCATACACGCACAATAGCATGCTGGCTGGGCAGGAAAAGTTCACCACACACACACTCACAGTATGCACCCAGAGTGAATTATGCTGGTTTGAAGGGCAGAGGGTCAGGGTTGATAGGTGACCAGCATCCAGGTGTGCCTCTCCAATTATCTGCTACTGCTGCCTCTCCTAAGTACACACACATGCAGACACACAAAAACACACCCTCCCACCCTCCCTTCTCATCTCCCCCTCTAGCACCTGGTCTCCAACTGTAGAGAAGAAAGGGAGGGGGAGGGAAATAGGATAGAGAATAGGAAGATATACTGTATTTGATATCCTGTTTGCATCCCATCTCCTGTTATCTGCCTCGCAGCCTGTGTCTTTTGTTTCTTCTTTTCTCATTTGAAGTGAGATGGCAACCTGCGAGAGTCGACCTGCATGTGTCTCTGGTCCTATTTGGCATTCCAGCGACTGCTATTTGACTTTGAAAATATGAAATCCGTGTAGCACTGGGGGTATGGGGCAACAGAGGAGGAGGGGAGGGAAGAAGAAGAAGATTGAGAAGGAGGGATGTGAACACACTGATGTGTTCATCTGAAGAAGAGAGCAGGGGCAGCAGCTGGAATAAATGTGTAAGAGGAAAGAGAAAGAAGGGTGAAGGTGAGTGGGGGGATAGATACTGCTAAACAAACAGGAAAGTAATAACAGGAGCTGAACATGAGAACTTTGTGTGGAATGAAAAGAAGTCTGTGGATGGAAGCAGTTTGAATCACAGAAGGGCGAGGAGTAAAACGGTGAGACGAACACAGAAAACTGGGAAAAGACTGAGACTCAGAAGCCATGGGAGCCAGAGGCCAGCCAGAGGTTAAGACTGGACGCATATTTCCTGTAGTAGCGTAAAACATACTCCTCACTGGAGACTAGAGGAGTCTAGAAGTCTAGAGGAGCCTGAGCTGAGGGAACCCTTACTGACCTCCAGTAAAATGTTGGACATTTTTCTGTTTGAGGATAGTTTTTAGTCAAATACAGTCAAAATCTGTCTGTGAACATAAATATGCAGAAATATTAACCTCTGACAACTTCTTTAAATTAACCAAGAAGCTGATGTGAAGCTGGGCCCATCATTGTTTGCACAATGTGTGCATGAGTACAGTGGATGTTCAGTCATAGTGTGCAGACTTTCATGAGTATGGAATTAACTGTTAAGGAATTAGGGTCATCTTTGTCATGGTCTCCGCTCCTCGACAGCTGACAGCTGTCAGGTGATTTGTTTTTGTTTTCCTTTCTCTCTCGCCCTCTTCCTTTCTCTCTTTCTCCTGCCGGGGCGGAGCTCAGTATGGGCTCCTGCTCCTGGCCTACACACCTGGAGGTGATCAGCACATCTGTTGCTGATCAGAAGAGATTGGAACCCTTCTTAAGAGGGCGAGTCTGCTCTACTCGTCGCTGGATCGTTGAGCCATCAGCGTCAGTCATCCTGTATTTTGTTAAGTCAGTTTGTGAGCCTGTCTGAACCAGGAAACTAATGGTTTTCTCTGCCTGTGTATAGATCGCCTCTGGACCTGTTCTTTCCCTGTGCCTGGCGACTGAATGGAAGCAAGAGAGATAGAGGAAAGGAGAGGAGATATGTGAGGGCTGAATGAAAACCTTCCCTTCCTGGACTCCTGCCTTTTTCGCTCCTGGACCCTGGAACCCCGGCCCCTTTTCCTTGACACCATTATATGTATATATGAATTCCACTGTAGAGGAACACTGTAAATAAATGCACCTTTTGAAGACACTAGTGGTCTGTGCGTGAGTCCGATCTACGAAACCTGACAATCTTTGTGTATAATCCACCACCCCGGTTAGGTCTTCCTGAACACAGACCCTCACTTTAGATTGAATTTAGACATTATGAGTCTGAAATGAGTAAAATAAATTGGTGCATGGTTGAAGGGAAATGTTAGGAGATTGCAGCCAACTGAGCTCTGTTTTTCTTACTCCTCCCAAATCAAGTGCATAATCATAATGGGCGTGGCCACTGTAGGACAACCAGCTCATCTGTAATGAGTGCAGGCTGTTTACCCCAAGGAAGAACTAGGATGTTCTTTTAGACTAGGATGCTGTCTAGGACAGGAATGATCCTTCATATCTTGAGTTTAAAATTTGCATCCATGGCACGTGAATGGTTACAAATTCTCTGCTTTTGGAGCACTCTGTATGTGGCAGGTTTATGTGTTTTCAGTGGATTAACTCTTAAGCTAATGAAAACGCATCAATTAGTTTTTTTAATTAAATAACACAGGAAGGACAGGAAGAGACTGAACAGGCTGGTCAGAAGGGCCAGCTCTGTTCTAGGATGCCCTCTGGACACAGTGGAGGTGGTGAGTGACAGGAGAATGGTGGCTAAGCTGTCATCCCTGTTGGACAACATCTCCCACCCCATGCAGGAGACTCTGACAGCACTGAGAAGCCCCTTCAGTGGCAGGCTGAGGCACCCACGATGTGGGACGGAGAGATTTCGCAGGTCTTTCCTCCCCACTGCTGTCAGACTCCACAACAAAGACTTCAACTGATCAAACACACACATCCACATGTGTAATAAGACTAAGCGCAATACTCTTTCTGGCATCGTTGTATTATACTCATATTGTATATAATAATAATGGATTGGATTTATATAGCACTTTTTAAGGCACCCAAAGCGCTTTACAATGCCACTATTCATTCACTCTCACATTCATACACTGGTGGAGGCAGCTACAGCCACAGCTGCCCTGGGACAGACTGACAGAAGCGAGGCTGCCATATCGCGCCATCGGCCCCTCTGGCCAACACCAGTAGGCAGTAGGGTAAAGTGTCTTGCCCAAGGACACAACGACCAGGACAGAGAGCCCGGGGATCGAACAGGCGACCTTCCGGTTACAGATACGCTTCCCAAACCCCTGAGCTACGGTCAGGGGCTCAGCAGTTGTATTCTATTTTATTCGATTATATATAGTATTTTGTTTTCTTTTATTCTATTCTATTGTGTACAGTATCTTATTGATATCTTATTCCGGTGTTTTTCTCTAATTTTTCTGTGCAACTTTGTACTGTCCACTGCTCTAACAAAACAAATTTCCCACTCGTGGGACTAATAAAGGTCATCTTCTCTTCTCTTATCTTATCTCATAAACTAAAATGTAATGCCACTGATTCTTCAGTTCTATCATACTATACTCATTCTTATGTTTTCTTATGTAAACGAGAGTGGTGGCAAGTCCAAAATCTCAAACAGGTGATCAAATGAGCTTGGATCTGTTGACTACAAGGATTATAGCCTGTGATTTACGTCATTTTCATCCTAATCGAAACCTGCAGTGAATCCTCACACTTCTGGCATCCTGGAAGAAGCCAGTTCCTTCGTGACAGAAAGGCAATGATTCAGAACAACTTTCTATTGATTTCGAGCGACTCATCTGTCTGTCTTAGACAACAATTGTAACCAAAAAGAAAGAAAAAATGAAAAATGCCAGTCAGAGCATAACAGAACCACCAGATCCAAGCATTAGCTGTACTGAGACTCTTTTGACATTTTTGAAATGAGTTTAGCAAGTTGTTGCAAAGGTGCAGATGCATCTGTCTCTCCTATTTGTGAGCTTTGCTTCTATCAAACATTACTGCCACTAGTGACTTTACTCTTCTAGCACAGAAAGATATATGATATCAAAAAAGCCTGAAATATAAATGCATTCAAAAGCTATTTTAAAGAGATGGAGGTCTGATTACTCCGAGTGCCTCTGGAGTTTTTCCTGGTTAAAAAGTATGTGTAATCTCCAATCCCCCCAACATAATTAAGCGTTCTATCGCAACAGCCACTCAAAATCTGATCTGTCATCATGATCTTATTAAATGCTACGTGTTCCTGTCTGCTCTTTATTTTAAAGCCCACATACATTTCTTCAGGAAAGAAAATGAAAGCAAAATATATTTTTTCTTTCAGCTCTTTGGATTGTCACAAAGCACGCTAAGGAGCAAATCTTCTTTCCTTGTTGAGTGAAATTGAACATGCTAGAAGATAATTCCCCTTTGAGGAGAAGCTGTTCTGGACTATAATCATTTACTAAACTGTTACTGTGCAACTGTCACACCCCCAACAGGAGGCCTGATAAGTGTTAAAGACACTCGTGTTGCACAGTGTACTGGTCTAGGGGCCTTAATTTTAGTCCCCCTCCTACATCTCAACATTTTCAGATTTACATGCTGTAGCTTCACCACAGGTACATGAAAACTTTTTTACCCATTTTATGTTGCCTACATATACACAGTGTTGGGACTAATGCGTTATTAAGTAACACATTACAGTAACTACGTTATTATTGTGGTAACGAGCACGGTAACTAGTTATTATGCCAAAATCAGGAACACGTTAGTCGTTACTGGGATTTAGATAGGCTCGTTATTCGTTACTTCGTGTGGTGGCATCGCGGAGCTTCCACAGATTCAGTAACATTAGCAAGTGGTGGAGGCCAGCAGGTGGATGAGGGAAAAGGGACGCAGAAGGAAAAGAGACCTGAGGCGGCCGCCGGTCCAAGTGTGAACTGCACTTCAGGTAAGAAGTTATGACCTGCAGTCCATCTGGGTCAGATATAAACCAAGTTTAGGTGGAGTTTATTTTCATTATTCTGACTTTTTCGTAATGCGTGCTAGCTAGCATGACGGAGTTTCTATACAGCTGGGTGGGTGCTATGAAGTTAATGATGTTGAACTTTATTTTGTTCATAAGGTTAATTATTAGAGTTGCCAACCGTCCCGTAAAAAACAGAATCGTCTGGTATTCAGAGAAAATATCAGCCCTGTATGCAGCTCATCTGCAGTCTGGTGTTACCTACATCTTCCTATTCAGAAGGCAGAATTTCCGAGTTCTGAGTACAATCAAAGCACCACGACTGCAGTTTTTGTGTTGGATGTAAAAAGCGCACATCACGCTGTGACGTAGGCTAGAATCATGTCAGCAGTCAATGACGGTCCAGGCGTGGGATTTCTCTCGTGGAAATGTGCACATTATCTTTTCCTTTCTGTTGGTAGGTGGCACAGTGCACTGTGGCAAGTAAGCAAGCTAGAAGACTGGCAGTCTGGCTGGGTATCCAGTTATGGAAGCAACACATTAACAAGAGAAGTCTGAGTAAAACCAAAGTTACTTTCCCTAGTAACTATCCATCCATTCCATTCACTTCCGCTTATCCTTTTCAGGGTCGCAGGGGGCGCTGGAGCCTATCCCAGCTGTCATAGGGCGAGAGGTGGGGTACACCCTGGACAGGTCGCCAGTCTGTCGCAGGGCCAACACACAGGGACAAACAACCATTCGCGCTCACATTCACACCTAGTGACAATTTGGATTATCCAATTAACCTATCCCCACAAGCTGCATGTCTTTGGACGGTGGGAGGAAGCCGGAGTACCCGGAGGGAAC
>NC_140623.1:44514375-44553077 GCF_057382275.1 Copadichromis virginalis | reverse complement strand
AGATCATTTGTAACCTTCACTAAAGCTGTTTCTGTGCTGTGCTGAGCTCTGAAACCTGACTGAAACTCTGTGACCATGTTCCATCCAGTCAATTGTCCAGTTCGATATCAGCAGCAGGAAAGATGCAGAGTATCCTCTGGATACTTGGGAGTGAGCTCTGTCATTACTACAAGGACTCTTCATCAGAAACACTGTCTGCATTTACCTTTGTCAGGAGCTCGAGCTCCTCACTGTCCTGCAACACAAAAAAGAGACAAGGCATCAGAATGAATGAACAAGTGATCAAATCCAGTGGACAAATCTGCAGACATTGAGGCACTGTGCACATCTTTTTTCTGTTTTCAGAAAGTGGAGGGCAGTATTTACTCCCCGAAAAACACCGGGGAAGTACCGTGCATTTTAAAGCCACGGCTGCCAATGGAGAGGGTATTTTTGTTAGTGCTCTAGCAAAGAAACAAACACCTGAAACCTGGCATTTCACCTGATTTACAGGGTTTCTTCAATACAGAACAGGACGCTGGGGATGAAAAGAATTCCAGGATAGTATCCCCACAGACTACTGTATTGTTAAATAGCTTCTTCCATCAAAAAACACTTGACTACTAAAGGAATTCTATGACGTAAGGCTCCAGCATGAGCCTGGATGCTATTTTCATAGCTGGGAATCAGGTTTCCTCTTGCACTCAAGAAATGACATTACAGAGAAACAAGAGCCAAGTTTCCTGCAGAGCACTTGGTATGTGGGCGGGAGTAGAGGAAGTGGATATACATCGGGGTTAGGTGAGCGAAGTTGTGTGAGGAAAAGGAGTGTGTGGGCTTGTGTGCGTGACTACTGAGGATTTGTGGTTTGTCTCCTACCCCTCTTGACCTCTCAAACACCTCCCCGTTGATGACCCGTAGTTTCTCCCGCTGCAGGCTATATTCCAGGTCCTTGGGCCAGCTGGCATTGTAGATAAAGATGGCCAGCAGGACCGTGGGTGCCTGGAGGAAGAAGTCCAGCGAAGGGTGGAAGTCAAAGAGGAAGAGGGAGAGGCCTGTGACCAGAACAGTAGTGAACTGGCCAGTCAGCACATGGAACATGTTGTCTCTGAATTTTAAGATGAAGGCCACGGATAAGCCCAGGGCAGCTAGGGAGAACACAGAAGATTATGAGTTCTTCAAATGCATACTAGAGATAGATAAATGAACTAGTCCGGTTAATAACAAATTACACCCAGCAGCTGGATTAGTGTAACTTAGCACTGATGCCAGAAGCAGGACCAAATACCCACCAGGCTCTGTTCAAAGGCATAAAACAACTCAAGTACCAGCAGCTTACAAGATCACAAGTTAAGATGATTTTGTCTGTAGACGACAGAAATTGTACAAAGTAGTGGTTTTGCATGCTACAGTCTTTTGGAGCCCCCACCCCAACCCCTCCTCTATTTACGCCAGCTTTCATCTGATTGGCTGCCCCTACATCTGAGCTTCTACAAACAGAACCAGGTGCTGCACCACTTCCTCTGCTTATCAATTTGACAGACTTCCTTCAACCCAGCCATGCCTTCCAGCTCATCCTGGAGGACACAGTATTCCCCAAGCCCGCTGAGACCTCCTCCCAGTAGGACATGGCCAAAAACATCTCACCTACCAAGGAGTCCAGGAGGAATCCTGGTTAGATGCCCCGAGTACCTCAACTGTCTTCTTTTGATGAACATATTTTCTCTTCCTCAAGAAACTTATATAATCCACATGGACATGTTTGCATATAATTCAAAGCAGCAAACTAATTAAATTAAATTAAATTAGAGTGGACATCTCCAGCAACAGAAATGACAGTAGGAGATCTCAGTTCAATCAACATCACACTTATGCCTGCTTGATATTCATCTTCCAGTCATATGCTGTATAAAACAGTATTCAAATGTCCCTCTGATGTGAGAATGATGCACTACAGTGCTGACTGAAGTTATCAATCTTGTGATAGGCAGAAACACCAAAAGTTAAAAATGGAACAGTCAGGTCACTAAACTGCTGAGACTGGAGTGGGGCTGGTGGAAACTGTGGCAGACCAGGGCACTGAAACATAGACAGACGGTTCTTTTGCAATGAAAACCATAAACACCCATGCTCCCGGTAGGTTTCCCCTGTGTCAGCTGTTTACATTATAGGTGCTTATACAGTAACCATGGTAACCACGGACTCTGAGCGGCTGGCTCGACGAAGGTCAGACAACAATTTTACATATATGATCTTCAAACAGGACACAGCCATTATCCGTCCTGGCCTCATATCAAATGTGAACGCAGACTGAGTCTATGTTTGACGTTTGCTTTATATCTAATCTTCCTCTCAAACATTTAAACAGCAGCGAGTCTGCAGCTGAGGGAACACAAACTCAAATTGTCGGAACAGGTTTGCTCGTTTCTTGCGTGTATTCATTTGGTGATTTATTAAATGTGTAACTGTTATTCTAATCTGCTGCTGAGTCTCTTACGCTGATGAAAATGCAGAAAACACAGATCACGAACACCTGTTCAACCAATCACTTTCATTCCACTTTGATCTGCGACAAACTGACGGTTCATCTCTGTTACAGTGTTGCGTTAGACTGCTATATTTTTTTGTTCTTTATGCTGTAGATTTTCACGTCTCTGGAATAGTTGGCAGTAATAAGGATGATCTTCTGTAAAATCATATTGATATGACCCGTGACATATTCGTAGATGTCAGTTAGACTAGTCAGCTGGGAAACTGTTAACTCAGAGCTGAAGATATCGTGGATATGCTGACCTCGCTCCGTGGTGTACAGGTCCGTTTACCCTCATGATTACTATTCACAATAAAAATATTAGCCGAACATCATGAAGTCTGTATGTGTTTCATAGTGTCGAACAACCTTTGTACAGTTAAAGCCAGCAGTTACTACATGACGGAAACACCAACATTATCTCATTTATACGTTTATACGCAGGTCACGCTGATTACTGAACAAAAACCCAAAGATCAGCTGTTAATCAAATTTATTTGCTCTCTCTCCTCCTTAAACATGTTTTTAATGTTAGTTATAATTCAGAATTGGCGACTGAACATCAGGAAATAAAACCCCGATAAATATAACCTCAGTAAAAGAAGTCAGTGTCAGCGGGGGTTATTACAGCTGTGTACCGGGGCCTGCGCTTTGTCAGTGGTAATAACAACTTGATTGCTTGCGAGGCAAACGGGTCTATCCTGGGCAGACATCTCCAAAATCATCGAAGCACTTTTGCAAAGAGGCTGTATCTTGACAAACCGACCAGACATATGAAGATTAAATCACTACATTCTCGCTAAAAAAAATATTAAAACGGTATTTGGTGGCACACAAACAGGGTTTTTCAAAGTTCAGTTCTGTGAGTTTCCACATGCTGGTTGTTGTTGTTAGGTGTGGCTGTGTGCAGACAGGAATAGGACCCAAGGTGCAGACTGTCACAGGCTGGGTCTCTGACCCAGCGCTCTGAGTTCATGTTTGTATTTGTCTCATTTTGTTATGTGATTTAGTTTGTGTTATTTCCTATCTGCCTTTAGTTTAGGCAGTTATTGTTCCTGGGTTTTCTATGTTTTGGGGTTTTGTATTTATTCATCACATATTAGGTCTGTTAAGTTGTGTTGTCATGTTTTAGTTTTAGTATTTCCTGTTTTATTCTGACAATGTCATGTGTTCTTTGTTTATTGTATTTAGCTTTCCTCTCCTGGTCCTGTCATTAGGTTCATGTCTGTCAGCTGTTTCCCCCATGTGTCTCCACTTCCCCTGATCACCTCATGTATGTATTTAAGCCCTTTGTTTTCTGCATGCCAGGGTCAGGTCGTCTGCTCATCCATGTCTCAGCTCCAGGTACCCATGTCAGTTCACTATGGTTAAGGTTTTTCATGTTTTGTTATTAGTTCACCCAGTTTAGGTTATTGTTTAGTTTTTACCGATGCCCTGTTATTTTGTACCCTCATTTCTAGTCTCAATAAACGGCTTGTTTTGTTAATCCACACCACGTTTTGGTCTGTGTTTGAGTCCTCCTCTGCAACACATACGGTCTGCCCCAGCCAGACCGTGACACAGACTCCGGAGACAGAACTTAAACAAAAACAGCTTTAATGCTGAACGCAAACATGGCATAACTGGAAAATGTCAAAAATAAACTAACACCGGTGGACAGGCAAAACACACAGCAAAATAAACGGTAGATTGCGACACGGACACAGAGAAACACAGGGCTTAAATACACAGAGGGAGCAATCAGGAAATGAGTAACAGGAGGGAAACACAGCTGGGGCAAATCAGAACTGACGAGACCAAAGAAGCGTAAACTGAACACACTGAGATAAGACACAGACCTTCAAAGTAAAACAGGAAACGCATAACACAGACTGAACAAAGACACAGGCTCATAAGCAGGCACTACAAAGGGAACAGAGACGTGGGAACAGGGCAGACACAAACACTGACTGAACACGGGGATATAGGAACTTAAGATACACATAGACGCGAACTAGACAAGGCGATGCAGGTGATAGGGGAGACAGAGCAACTAAAGAAGACAGAGACATAAGCCATAAGACAGAACTCAAAGAAACCAAAAACTAGAAAGTATACATAATATTATAAACTCAAAAACCCTGGGTCGACGACCCAGGCATCCTAACAGTTGTGTGCTAAAAACAATGGCCACCAGGCCAAAGCAATGGTTTTGACTCGATCAGTGTTAACCCCGCCTCCTGAGTTTGATGGGTGAGGTTGACAGATAAAATTATTTCATGGTGAGACCTGAAGGAGTCAACTGTGCCAAAATGAATTAATTAAATACACAATTAAATAATTATTTAAATGTGGCAATAATTAATTAAAATGTGAAATAAATAAATAAATAATTAAATGTGTCAATAATTAATTAATTAATTACATTTGTTGTAAATATTTATGTAATTAATTATTTCCGATAATTAATTAATTTGTGCATGTAAATGGTGAGTCCTCTTCACACACTGAGGTTAATTATGGAGTTCCACAGGGTTCAGTGCTAGGACCAATTCTGTTTACATTATACATGCTTCCCTTAGGCAGCATCATTAGAAGACATAGCATAAATTTTCACTGCTATGCAGATGACACCCAGCTCTATCTGTCCATGAAGCCAGATAATACACACCAAACTGCAGGAATGTCTTAAAGACATAAAGACCTGGATGGCCGCTAACTTTCTGCTTCTTATTTCAGATAAAACTGAGGTTACTTTCTAGGAAGTTATATTTCATGAGAGCTTTATAAGCTAGGACAAATGATAGATAATCTGTTAATGCTTCACAGATCAACAGTAAGCTAAAAATATTTTTTATCATTGCAAGGTTGTAAAAATTTGCTTTGGCTTAAATATAAACCCCTATTTAATGCCCCTGTGTACACACAGTGTATGTGTGTTTGAAGGTGAAACAGGCATGAAACATTCAAAAAGAGAGGGCAGGCAGGGAGGGGCCGTGCTAACACCTGCTGCTCTCTGGCAGCAGCACCATGCTCTCCCTTGTTTTAAATGCACTTTAGAACAACACGCAGCAACACTACACATGAGCGGGAGGAGGGAGGTATGGGGTCTTCACACATCCCCGTTCTCTGCTAACCATCGGGGCGGGGGGGCTGGGAGGAGATGTTGGCTGTCCGATTGGCCTCCCTACTGCTGCGGAGCCTGGGACGATCTGCTTGCCTCCACCCCGGGGGGAAGGGTAACATCTCTTGGGTCTGGGTTCTGTTTCCCCCTCTGGGGGCGAGGGTACCTGGACCCGGGGTATAGAGTATGTTTGGGGAGTGTGATTGTGTGTACATGTCCATTTATGTCAATCCTTACGTTGGGTGAGTGCTGAGTGTTTGTATATGTGTGCATGAGGGTGGGAATGCATGTTTGTGTCTGTGTGTGCCTGTTTGTCTGTGTCTATATGTCAGGTCGGGTCTTAGACTCCACCTCTCTGGGAACTCCCAGGTCCTCCAAGGCCTATCTCCCCTCACCACACTCCCTGTCGGTGACTGATGCCCTCAGGGGTCGGTGCATTGGTGGTTCTTGGTGTCCGGGGCTGGGCGCTCAGGTATGTACCGGCTCACTCCCGGTGGCTACCTGGCGGGGCCTGGCGCCTGTTGCTTGGTCAGGCCTCCTCCGGGGTGCGGGGGGCCCTCGGGCCTCCGGCCTCTGGGCCTGCAGCTCAGTTCACTCTGGCACAGCTGGCTGCTGGCAGAGCCGGCGGGCACGCCGGTGCAGCCCCCTCTAGCTTCTGCTCGGTGGCTACTGGGTGACGCTTCGTCTGGGGATCCTCAGCCCTTCCCATGAGTGTGGCACGGATGCCCCTCCAGTGGTCCTCCTTGGGCTCTCGCACTCTGGGGCCTCTGGATGTCTGGGGCCTGGATCTCCTCCATCTGGATCTCCTCCATGCCTGCTTCATGCCCTGGGGGACTGGGCTATGGCTCTCTACATCCTCTTGCAGACCATTACATGTGGAAACCATTTGAATACAAGCGCGCTGATCCACACAGGTGTGCACACGGGTGTTCACTGCTTGTAGACTTAAATTACACCTTTCTTGGCTGCTACTTCAAAGCACATTGTGCGCTGTCTGTCCTGCGTGCTGCACAACAACATTGAATAAATAGTATTTACTGCTGTTTACACTTAGCTAGATTATTGCGATGGTGTTGTGTTTAGTATGTTGCTTTGGTTTTTTTTGCTTGTTTTCTATTCTTTTTCTCTCAACAGGTGATCCAGGAGATTTTTTTCTCCCCCCCCCCTTTCTCACTGTCCCTCTCCCCTTTTGTTTTTCTTTTCCTTCCTCTTTCTTTCTCCCTTTCCTATCCCTCACTCATGTCTGTCCCGTCTGTAACAACTGAAAATAAAATAAAATAAATAATAAAAACAAAGGTCGATCAAATGGACCAATACGGCAATGCCACAATGATCCTTTTGGCAAAATAAATCCATTGGGTATCCTTGTTGGTCTTCAGACAACAATTCTGATGGCTAAAGAAACAAATGGGACAGGCAAAAAAGAAAAAAGAAAAAAAGTGAAAGGTTACTTGTCGGTCAGAAACTGATATAATGTAATTGTAGATTTATTGGCTGATTGTTACCAATAAAACATCTGACTCAAGGTCAAGCTCATACGCGTGAAAGACCATTTAGTGTTTTTTACAGACTATATTAACCTGTATGAATATGCAGAAGCAACAAAAGTCTGAAGGGAGCCAGGAAGAAATGTCCAAAATCTTCAGCTTGTGCAAACAAAACAAAAACGTGAGGTTTATCTTGGGCAGAAAGTCCTGCTGACAGCAGTTATTTGGTTTCACAGAGAAGGAAAGTTCACCGTGGGCTATTTAAAGTTTACATGTATCTTCCACAAACCTGTCAAACATGTCAGGTTGTTGAGATTTGCAAAGTTGAGACAAATGCCTCTTTTTGAGATGTGCGATAATAACTTTCAAGTTACTGTGGAAAAGTTGACTAACTGGCCGGCTGAAAAGTCTCCTGCCAGGGGAGGAAAAGAACAACAGTTCAGATTTTTGCCAGTTCCGTCATCTGGGATCCTTCTCCACATCCGCTGGTGAACATGCATTAACTCACACATAGTGCTCATGTGCATAAACACAGGCTGATAATGTCTGGAAAGTTGCAGTAAACAAAAAAACATTACTTGTTCATTTGATTTCATTGCTTCTTCATTTGATTAACATATTCATGAATATTCTGACTAACATTTTGGCAAGCAGGGACATGACACAGGCCCGTGTGAAGTGAAGGAATAAACATGTCATCAAAGGGAAGTTTCATAAAGAGTTCTGCTCTTTTAGCTATCTCTTCCCAGTAAATGAATCTTTGTACTTTCGGACTTGCAGAAACAGAAGATTGTTATGGGCGGCTGTGCATCTTCCACTAATCGGAAGGTCAGTTGTTCAATCTCTTACAACATTTCTTATAGGGTACAGAGTACAGTGAACAGGCACATCATGACCGTTTACGATTGTCAGTAGTTTGTTGACATTATATACTAAGAAGGAATACAAGACAGTCAGAGAGTTTTCAAAGAACTACGTGCACGGGTGAGAGAGAATGGATACTCACACCGAAGTGCTGCAGTCAGGCTTTATTTATACACAGAAGCAGTTTCATGACATTTCCTCTTTTTCAGACTTGAGTATATCTAAAGATAGTAAAGATGTATGTGTGAATGTATGTGTGTGTGTAGTCGCTCTCTTTCAGAGAAGACGGTTTTTTCCTGTTACCAAGGAGCCTTTTCCTCTATTCAGCAGTTAAAGCAGAGTTCATGTGTCTATGCACACGTGTCAAAGGCATAAAAATATGTGAACACTATGTGCTCCTTTAAGCTTTGCATTACATGAGTAAATAAACAGATAATACAGTAAAACAATAGAAATAAGCAAAATAGTAAAATCTCATAACATTCCCTGCTGTTGTTCATATATGTTTATGTACTTCAACTACTAGTCACTTGCGTGTGCATTTTCAACTAGTGTATCATTTTGTAAAAACATACATGATCAGCTTTATTAGGTATACATAGTTAATGATTAGAAGTCATCTTCTTCAAATTGCATTTCTTCTTGTTGTTTGCTTTGGGATAATGCGACATAAGCTTGCATTCTTACAGTGAACATTCTGCTTATCATGTTTCGGATACAGGGTAGCACACATGTTGAGAATAAGCAAAGGAGTATGAGAAGTACTCCAATGAGCATTAGTCCTTTAATAAGCAATGTCTTCCATGACCTGCTAAGTAGCCAGGTCAGCCAATCTTCTGTTGAAGCATTCAGAAACAGTCCAAAACGGTAGTCGAGTGTCTCTATCCTGAGCATGTTTTTGGCATTACCTTACTCCTCCATAGGTTGCGTTGCAGTTGCTGGTATGGCCCAGGGGGTGGCGTCCTTGCCCTGCCGCTTGGTAGAAGCATAGAGGATGCCACTTCTCTGGGAGTGAAGCTTTCATGCTGATTGCAAAGTGTTGTCTTCCAATGCTGGCAAAACTTGCTGCACATTCACTTTGCCAGTGACTGTTCATCATGCGACCATAGATGGTGGGGTAGACTGAAATTGAAGGCATGTGAGAACAGACATAACATTCTTTTTCCTCCACTCTGTTGTGTATGTATCGATACCAGGCGTTATTCATCCAAGGGTGAACATGGTCTTGAGTCATCTCAGAGAGGTGGGAATTGTCGTGGGTCCACCTCTTAGGTCGGGGAATAGTTGGTTCTGTCCTGTGGGTACCGCTGGGCATCAACCAAAAGAGCGCCGTCATCAGGAGGACGGCCATCAGACAGAATATGCGGCACATGAGTTGCTTTCCTTTGATGTCACAAGCGCCCAAACACAGCTTTGGGGCTGGAGCTGGTGCTGGCATTGATCCTGGGGCTGGTTCTTCTTCTGGATTTATCAGATTGTTTTCCTCAGTCATCTTGTTGAGATTTTATTCAGGCGTCCCTGGTGTTATTATTGGTTCTGCTCTTCGGTGGGATAGGTCAGTCTTTATTAGTGTCTGTTCTTCAGTGATGACCTGGAACCCCTAAAACTTCTGGTGAGTAGACCCCGTGCGAAGCGAAGAGGCGGGATATACCCAATCAGCCCTTCCTCCACCGGCAGATCACTCAGAAGCCAGGGGAACCGGCGTCTTATTGTGGTGCAAACACTTTCTTCACGTGGGTTTGATGTATCCACGAAGGTCGTTCGGCTATCTTACAAGCTGTGGGTGTGGTAAGTAACACCTGGAAGGGACCTTCCCACTTCGGAGCACTCCAGTTTTTCCGCTGGAGGACTTTAATCAGAATCCAATCACCGGGGTTCAACCTGCAAGAGACTGGAGAGAGATCACTCGGCAGTTGATTGCTTAGTCTCACTTCTTTATTCTCAAATAGTTTTATCATCCATTCTGCCATTGTTGTTTCTGCTGCAGCTTTATTAATTGGTTCACTGGTAATGGGCAGTGGGAATGCCCTGCCATGTATAATTTCAAATGGGGTCAGACCTCTTGCTCCTTGAGTTATTCTCATCCATAGTTTAACTAAACTCAAACATTCAGGCCATGGTCTTTTAGTTTCTTCCATACATTTTCTTAATCTCTGTTTAATTGTGCCATTAGTTCTCTCGACTAATCCTGCACTGCTTGGGTGATAGGCACAATGGTGTTTTATGCTAAAACCTAAAGCTTCAGAGACTTTGCTTATTACTTCATTTACAAAATGTGTGCCATTGTCAGATCGTATTAAACTTGGAATGCCATACGTGGGTATAAAATGGTTACACAAACATTTTGCTACTGAAATTGCATCTGCTTTTTTCACTGGGTATATTTCTGGCCATTTAGAAAATACATCTATTATCACAAGTGCATATTTGGAGGATTGTGATTCATTTAATTCTATGAAATCCATGTGGATAGTGTGAAATGGATGTGGTGGTTTAGGGAAATGCCCTCGCTTTGGTCGTAAATTTCCCTGTGCGTTGTGTCTTTGGCAAACCATACATGTTCTGATAAATTCTTTTGCTGAACTTTCAAAATTTTTTGTGTAGAATTGTTTAATTTGTATAAGTAGCCTCCCCGCTGTTGACACGTGGGTTTTCCCACGGGTCACCAACGCTGCCGCTTTGTGCAAAGATTTAGGTCATGTCATGATATCGTCTTGTAATATTGCTCCGTCTTTTAACCAGGAGGATTTTTCATTTTGTGATGCTGCTTTTTGTTCGTCTTTCAAAACATCTATTGATATCAGAGGGCAGGGGGTTAATGTAAAAGCGTCTGCTTCTTTTCCTGCTGCCTCTTTTGCTGCCTTATCTTGCAAAGTCATTTCCTTTAGTGATGTCTGAGTCATCTTTCTGATGTGCAGCACATTTACATAAGGCTAAATGTCTGGGCAATGTGATGACTTCCAGCAGTCTTTTCAAAAGACCACCGTGTTGTACTGGTGCGCCAGTTGATGTTATCATACCTCTGTTCTGCCATATCTTCGCAAAATGGTGTACTGCAGCGTAGACGTACTGGCTGTCTGTGTGTATGTTTATATCTTTGTCTTTGTATAATTCACAGGCTCTGATGACTGCTGTTAACTCTGCACTTTGGCCTGAGTGTGAAGAGGTTAATGGCCGTGCTTCAATAACTGTATCTATTGTGGTCACAGCATAACCAACACAGTTTCGTCCAGTTTTGTCCTTGCTTGCGGAACCATCTACAAAGATGTCTACAAAGGATATTTGTGGTGTGCTATATATGTCAGGTCGCGGTTTCGTTTCCTCATCTAGCTTGTGCAAACAGCTATGTGCATCACCATCTGTTTCCACAGGAAGCAGAGTACTCGGATTTAGCTGGTTACACTTCTCTATAGTATTATGTGTGACTGTGAAAGCAGGATGCCTACATATGATAGCTGTCTTGCATGTGTTAGATATGAGAGGTTCGCTTGCAGCAGTATCGAGGTAACAGCGTGTGGCACTTTAACAATTAAAGGGTGTCCTAAAATGATATCAGCTGACTTTTTAACTGCCTCTGCTGCAGCCGCACAGGCCTGCACGCAGGTAGGAAGGCCAGCAACCACAGAATCAAGTTTACATGAATAAAATGCCAATGGCCGCTGTCTATCCCCAAAAGCTTGTGTCAGTACGGCTTTCATGTATCCAGAGCTGCCATCCACGTGCAAGTAAAATGGCTTGTCATAGTCTGGTAATGCTAGGACAGTGCTAGTTTGCAGAGCTGATTTTAAATTCTGAAATGACTGTTCTGCTTCAGGCGTCCATGTCAACTTATCTCTCAAAGCTAGATTTTTTCCATAAATTAAGTCTTGCAGGGGTTGGACCCTGAGGGCATATTCTGGAATCCAACTTCTGCAAAAGTTGCAGAGACCAAGGAAGCTCATCATTTGTTGTTTTGTTAATGGTTTTGGAGCATCTTGTACAGCTGCTTTCCGGCTGTCTAGCAATTTCTTGCCCTGTCCTGTCAACTCATGACCTAGATATATGACCTTTGATTGCCACAATTGCAGCTTGTGTTGTGACACTTTGTGACCCTGCTGTGCTAGGTGTAGCAACACAGTTAGGGTGTTTTCCTTGCGGTCTGCCTGCGTGTTTCCGGTTACCAGAATGTCATCTACGTAGAGCAGGAACTGTCCTGGAGCGGGCAGACTGCAAGTGGACATTGAGTGCTTAAGCGCTTCTGCATATAGTGTTGGACTATTTTGAAAACCTTGTGGTAAGCGTGTGTATGTGTATTTCTGGTTATCAAACGTGAAGCCAAACAGTTTCTGTGACTCTGGGTGCAGAGGCACAGAGAAAAAAGCATTAGATAAATCAATTACTGAAAACCACTGTTCTCTGGGTGACACTTGGTTCAATATTGTGTGTGGGTTTGCCACAACAGGAGGGATTTGTTCTGTAATGTCATTAATTGCTCTCAAATCATGTACAAGTCTATATTTTCCTGTGCTTGCTTTCTTTACTGGAAATATAGGCGTGTTACATGTTGTTTTTGTTGTTTTTATCAGAATCCCTGCTTTTTCCATGTCTGCTATGACCAGTGTTGGGTAAGTTACTTTAAAATAGTAACTTAGTTACATTACTAGTTACTTCTCTCAAAAGTAACTCAGTTACTTCAAGTTACTCGTTACTTTCAAAGTAACTAGTTACTAGGGAAAGTAACTTTGGTTTTACTCAGAATTCTCTTGTTAATGTGTTTCTTCCATAACTTTGCCAGTCTTCTAGCTTGCTTACTTGCCACAAGTGCACTGTGCCACCTACCAATAGAAAGGATATGATAACGTGCATATTTCCACGAGAGAAATCCCACGCCTGGACCGTCATTGACTGCTGCCATGATTCTAGCCTACGTCACAGAGTCATGTGCGCCTTTTACATCCAACACAAAAACTGCAGTCGTAGTGCTTTCGATTGTACTCAGAACTCAGAAATTCTGCCTTCTGAATAGGAAGATGTAGGTAACACCAGACTGCAGATGAGCTGCATACAGGGCTGGACTGGGACAGAAAATTGGCCCGGGCATTTTGACTAGAAACTGGCCCACCATTATAGGAAAAATCATAAAGCCTTTGAATGAAAACAAACACTGTTGTGACAGTGATGTTCACTGTTTTGATGGTATATATGCATCAATCTATCAATCGTTTGTTGTAAGATTCAGATAATTATTTTTTAAAAGCTAGACATTTTAAATGAGAATAAGAAAGAAAAGTATTTCTTTGTGCCCCCCATTCCCTGTTAATGCCCTACATGCCCCCTTGGCCACACTTTGCTAGATCCGCACCTGCACAGTTACCAGCTGTCAGCTACCTAAAAAAGGATCCTGGGGTTATTTGTCTCTCAGAAACAGTTCATAACTTCCCTTCAACTCATTCATGTCATCTAAAAGGTAAACCTGTTTCTCCATCACCTGCTCAGCTCTGATGATCCAGTAAGGACATCTCCTGGTTTCATCTTCATGTTTCCCTCTCACCAGATAACCAAACCATATCATGACCAGCAGCTTTTTTTTTTACAGCTGTGGCTCCAGCAAACATCAGCTGATACTAGAAATTAATATTAAATAAATTCTAACAACAGCTGATCAAGCTTAAACGTGCTGCTGTTGTTTAGCGCGACATCCGCTGGTTTCCTCTTTCGGCGCAAAGTGGGCGATAAACAAACAAGAGAGCCGATCAGCTGATCATTGATCAGTTTCATGATTGAAGTAGAAACGGGAGAGGGAGGGGGGAGAATGAGAGAAGAAGAGGCAGCTGTGCAGCGTAAAGACACAGAATAACTCCAGCTTTGTGCCTTTTTCATTGTAGCTGAATTACGGGACAAACTGTTCCTTTTCACCTCAATAAGAAACGCGTAATATTTTCTCTGAATACCAGACGGGACGGTTGGCAACTCTAATAACTTATGAACAAATTAAGGTTCAACATCATTAACTTCATAGCACCACCCAGCTGTGTAGAAACTCCGTCATGCTAGCTAGCACGCAGTACGGAAAAAGTCAGAATAACGAAAATAAACTCCACCTAAGCTTGGTTTATATCTGACCCAGAGAGACTGCAGGTCATAACTTCTTACCTGAAGTTCAGTTCACACTTGGACCGGCGGCCGCCTCGGGTCTCTTTTCCTTCTGCGTCCCTTTTCCCTCATCCACCTGCTGCCTCCACCACTTGCTAATGTTACTGAATCTGTGGAAACTCCGCGATGCCACCACACGAAGTAACGAGTAACGACCCTATCTAAATCCCAGTAACGAGTAACGCGTTCCTGATTTTGGCATAATAACTAGTTACCGTGCTCGTTACCACAATAATAACGTAGTTACTGTAACGCGTTACTTAATAACGCGTTAGTCCCAACACTGGCTATGACCGGGCGAATCCCGTCTCTTGCTTCTGCAGATAGTGGGTATTGTGGCTTCATTGGTCTGCGGTCAGAGGTTACTTTTACTTTTATTGGATCAACGTGTTTTATTAATCCTACATCGGTTGGCCCATTTGACCACAAAGATTTTGGCAAGGCCTCAATCTCTGTGTCATGTACAGTGGTTAACATCAGTCACTTTTCTTTCTCAGTTACAAGGCATGAGGTTGGAGAGGTGGTTAAATGAGTGCTGGGTTTGACATTTATGTACACAGTTACTTCTGATTTGTGTTCAGAGCCTAAAAGCAACTGGTGGATGTTGAAAATTTCACCCTCGCACTCTAGCTGTTCGTGTGGGGTGTTTGGGCTAGGGCCTAGTCACATTTCATCTTCACTGTCCCTATTGTCTCTGCCCTGGCAAAATGTCCTTCTTTATCACAATTATAACACCTTCTATGTCGTTCTTTATCATCTCTATTCTGTTTCTTGCCTTTCCCTTTTTGTGGATTTCTGCCTGTGTATGCAACGATACCTCCTTCAGTGGTTACTACAAAAACTCCACTTTGGGCTGCTTTATTCTTTTGGACTTTCACTGCATGTTCTGCATACTGCAAAGCATCGGGTAGGTTCCCAGTATTTTGGGTGACCCAATGTTTATCTACATGAGCTCTAACTTTTGGGAGGAGGCCCTTCAAAAATGCATTTTTTAGCTGTTGTTGGTAGGGTGTCTCCGGGCCTTCAGTATATTCTAAACCTGAATTTTGTCGGAAGACTGGGCGCAGTCTATCCAGAAAATCAGAGGCTGTCTCATTTTATTTCTGTTTAGTCTCTCCTATTTTTGCATAATCAGGTCTTGGGGCTAGTATGGTTCTAATTCTCTCATACACTGGTTGTAGCGCTGCTTGTATTGAGTCAGGACACAAAAAGACAAAGAAAAATGCTGTCAGAAACAAAGCAGAAGTGTCAGGGGAAAACTGAGCTCACAGACAGCTGCATGTGTGGGCTTTTAATAGCATGCAGCCTCTGATCTAAAAAATAATAAAATAAATAAAGATAAAAGAAAATGTGTAACATGCTCATCAACTTAGCGGTGTCCACATATTTAATTCAGCTTCTCAATCCTGTAGGTTTAGTTATTATCTACAGGGTTTGGCTTATTAGTTGTTATTATAAACGTGCTCCACATCTCAGTAATATTTTATCTAGGATAAATTACAGGTTTTCAAACAGGTTAAGTGCCTCTATGCACCTAATTGGTTTAGATATTGCCTTTATTTTCTTCATCTCATATGTCATTATACTGAGTTTGAGCAAACCTTAAGCTTGATGCAGACGACTTCATAACAGTTGTCCATCTCACATCATACTGACTAGGATACTTCCTGTTATTAATTTTATACCATTATTAATATTATTAATAGTTAGGATCATCTTACTCAGCAAACAGATGATTTAGAATTCATCCAATCTGTACAAATTTCCTTTTTCCTATTTTTAGACTGGTCTTCTGTTTGCCTCATCTCAGATCCAACCTTCATTCACATTCATTCTCTCTGTTGCATGTCGAACCAAGTAGTTTATTATTATATTTTATTTTGTATCCATCAAGGACTGTGGGAGAGCTGCAGTTCTCACCCATTTCCAAGCTGGAGACATTTATCTTTTCACACACTTTCCTCGGCTGAACAATGACACAGCCATAATCTACCTTATGCATCTCTCTTTTTATAGAAAAGGTTTTCATGTGAATGATTTCCTTTTATTTATTTTATACAATCTGGGCATGATCGTCATGCCAAGTATATTACATTATTTAGTTCTGTTTGGAGGGTCTCCACGTAGGACAATTTAGTTTCTTTGGATTTCTCCACCTATTTGCGCTTATTTTGGCCGGCACCTGGATGGATTTTCTCCATCCACTGCTCATCAGCGGTTAATTCAGGTCTTGTGGGTTCATTTCCCATTTTAATTTATTTGTTTTATGTTTATTTTATTAATACTGCCAACACATACACTATGAAGTTTGGTGGATACAAAGGTCGGAGGAGGTTATTGAGGCAGCCTTCTACCCTGAGCTAAACTCAGGGCGGCCCCAATTTTATGCGATGAAGCGCAACCTTTCTCTTTCCCACCACACAATACCTCACAGGAAAACAGAAGAGTAGCACAGAGACCTAGAGTCTCTATTCAAAGGCGTACTTACTCTTTACACATATACATTGCGCGCTTAAAAAAAACCTGCTTTTACTCGACACTCCTTCCCTTGTTAAAGTTTTTAGCGGGTGCGATCCACACAGGAAGTGCAATCCCGTCTTATAGGTTACTTTCTAACCTTCCCTTGTTAAAGTTTTTAGCGGGTGCGATCCACACAGGAAGTGCAATCCCGTCTTATAGGTTACTTTCGAACCTTCGGTTCACACAGGACCTCTCTTAGTGTCCACACAGGACTCTTATTATCCACACAGGATTCTACAGGTATGAGTGTCGTTGTAAAGTCGATTTATTTCAAACGCATGATGTTTATGACTGTGTTATATTCACCTTCAAAGTAGCGCTGTGTTCTTATCCGGTGTTATCGAGTCCTGTCGCCGTGAAGCCTGAGTAAACACCGGCCAGCAGACGAATTTACGACTGTGGTCTTTCCTCATCTTCCTGGAAGCGAGCGTTTCAGTGCAGGCGGTCACGACGTCAGGATCCGAAGACTCCGTCTGTGGACAGTTGGACTAATAATATCAGTCAACTATCCGGCTCGAAGGACCAATTAAATGTCAGTAGTTTGTTGACATTATATACTAAGAAGGAATACAAGACAGTCAGAGAGTTTTCAAAGAACTACGTGCACGGGTGAGAGAGAATGGATACTCACACCGAAGTGCTGCAGTCAGGCTTTATTTATACACAGAAGCAGTTTCATGACATTTCCTCTTTTTCAGACTTGAGTATATCTAAAGATAGTAAAGATGTATGTGTGAATGTATGTGTGTGTGTAGTCGCTCTCTTTCAGAGAAGACGGTTTTTTCCTGTTACCAAGGAGCCTCTTCCTCTATTCAGCAGTTAAAGCAGAGTTCATGTGTCTATGCACACGTGTCAAAGGCATAAAAATATGTGAACACTATGTGCTCCTTTAAGCTTTGCATTACATGAGTAAATAAACAGATAATACAGTAAAACAATAGAAATAAGCAAAATAGTAAAATCTTATAACAACGATAAATTAGACTAAGAAGTGTTAATCACACTAACAATCGGTTCATTGAGCCTGCAACTGTGTTTCTTATAGATTTGTTTTTTGGTTGCAGCAGGCAGCAGATTTTGGAGAAAAAAACCTACATCACCTAAACAGCACCTAGCAGCAGAGAGACACAATTAGAGCTTGGGTGGCGAGCATATTTGAGCTTTTAGCAACTGAAGTGACCTCTGAAAAGTGAAACTGGTTGACTTCTGGTGACTCACCCAGATTGCAGGCTTGGCTGTTGAGGGCGTAAGGCTGCTGCTGATAGGCCCACTCCTCGTCGTTGGGAGCGGAGATGATGAACAGGCGATGTCTCCATCGGAACCTGCAATCACAGAAAATTTGAGTCTGGATTTAAGTGGCACTTTGGTCCCGCAGTGAGAGCTCTGTACCAAGACAAGGAGTTTGTGCTTGTGTGCTACATATTCCCCCTATTACTGCCAGAGGGTGACAACCCGGAATTATGGTCAAAAACCTGCCAGATCTCTACACTGTGTTCGGGGGGGATTCAGGTCTCTATGGCAACAAAAGACAGCCTGTCTTTAGACATCTCCAGGAGAAAATGTGACTGAAATGATTCAGGCTTGAGGAATGGCAGGGTTTTTGTTACTTTTGATTTTCATGGAACACACACATGCAGGCTGCTGCAGTCTGCCAAGTGCTGCTCAGAATTATTTAATTGTGGTCCAGCTGACTGCAACAGATATTTGACTGATGTGGACACAGCATGATGGGACCACCCAGTAATTCCAACTACACAGACTATATCGATCCTTGGGGGAACAACCTATATATGGCATCAATCTCAATAAAATGTTGTAATAGAAACTGTACTGAATACCTCAATTTGTCATGCAAATCTTGCACCTATGGAATGGTTTGTGCGTGCTATTTTTAAGCTACAAGTTAATGCTACATCAGCATGGGTGCTCTTATCCAGTGTTAATTTCACTGACCAATTATTTTTGTCATAATTTTTGTCAGTTACCTTTGTTTTCATGATGAAAGGGAGACAATAACTAACTAAAAACTAGTGCACGAGAAAAAAAAGTGCAATGGAATATATTGATACTTTGGTCTAAAAAAAAATAAAAAATGTGAGATCCAATCAGAAATATTTAAGCTGTGTACAAAGGCCCCAGGGCAGACCCAGGACACGCTGGAAAGATTATATCTCTCGGCTGGCCTGGGAACGCCTTGGTGTTCCCCCGGATAAGCTGGAGGAGGTGGCTGGGGAGCAGTGATGCCGGTAACGCGTTGCTTAGTAACGCGTTACTCCAAATATGACCACTTTTTCAGTAACGACTAATCTAACGCGTTACTATTTCCATAACAGTAGTCAGATTAAAGTTACTTGTTCAAACCACTGTGCGTTACTATTTTTTAAGCAAAAAGATTTGGTTTCTTCTTTTCGTCTCAGCGGATGACAAACGCATACGTGTCGTGAAACGTCACATAAGCGACAGGTCACGTTTCCCGCTCACAAGCAGCCAGCGACGTAAAAAAGTGTAAACAACAATGGAGGGAGAGTGATGTTCGTTCTTTAGCTGGAAATATAGTCACTATTTTGAGTTTCTGTCAACTAAAGATTTAAATATTAAGGTTCGTTGTACACTCTGTGTTGGCGAAAAAGTGTTATCTACCTTCAAAAACACTACGTCAAACTTAAAGAAACATTTGGAGTCGCAGCACAGCTCAGTCAAACTCACAGAGAGAGTCCCACCAAGTGGTCCGAAGCAGAGAGCCGTGACTTCCGCAGAAGGTCCTACACCCCCCAAACAACAAAAGTTGGACTTTGGTGCAAAACCAGTAAGTGATGAAGAATTGAAGAAGTTGGTCGCGCAGTATATTGTAGAAGAAATGCTACCTATAAACACTGTTGACTCGCCCTCGTTTCGTGCCATAATAAAAAAGATCCCTACTTCTGTTAATGCCGAGCTGCCTCACCGAACGACTTTTACTTCTTACTTGGAGAAGGAGTTTACAGAAATGGAGAGAAATTTGAAGGCCACACTGAAAGAGATTGACTTTGTTTCAACTACCGTGGATATTTGGACTGCTAACAACAGAAGCTATATGGGAGTAACGCTCCACTGGATCAGTAGAACCACATTAGAGCGCCACAAGGTTGCATTAGCATGTAGGCGAATTCGTGGTAGACACACGTATGATGTCATTGGTACAGAAATCGAAAACATCCACTCCTCTTATGGATTACTCAACAAAGTAGTTGCAACAGTTACTGATAATGGATCCAACTTTGTTAAGGCGTTTCAAGTTTATCATCCTGTCACGGAGTCCGATGATGAGATGGAGGAGGAAGAGTCCAGCCCCAAAGACGACGATGTCACTTTTTCTGATCTGTCAGAAATCCTCTCGGCTGAGAATGAAAGTGATGGTCAGCTGTCTCTTCCCCCGCACCGCAGGTGTGCTTCGCACACCATCAACATAATTTGCACACGTGATGTGGAGAAACATTTAACAACTAATGCAGAGAGCAGGGCTGTGTATAGGAGCAGCACAGCAAAATGCACAGCTCTTTGGACCAAATCGAGTAGATCTACACTTGCATCAGAAACAGTGGAAGAAATCAGCAAAAGAAAGCTCCTAATACCAACATCCACAAGGTGGAATTCCTTTTTTGATGCTGTAAAGAGAATTGCAGAAATCCCCATGGGTGAGCTGAATACTCTGTGCACAAAGCTAGGACTGAAGTGCTTCAAAGATCAAGAATACCAGTTCCTGCATGAGTACTGCATGTCCATGAAACCTCTGACTGCAGCACTGGACATTTTACAAGGCGACTGTCCATACTTTACTACCAACACTTGAAGTTCTGATGCAGAAGACCCAGGCTGTGAAAGATGACCTCTCCAGGATGACTGCAGGCCTTCCAGATGCCATTGTACAGGTACGCTCTATCTTGAAATTAGTCAGATTTTTTGCTTCATACAATTCACAAACATGGAACAGAATATTAATTATCATTGAAAAATAAGATTAAAACAATTAAAATGTTTACAAGTAACCTAAAACAAAATAAATCCATAATACTGATCTCATATTAGGCATGGTTTGCAAATAATTCAATAACATAATAAATTGTAGGCATAAAAAATATCAATTATGTTTTTTAGGCTATTCAGACTCATTTCGCCGGTGTGCTGGACGACAAAGATGCCCTTCTTGCAGCTGCCAGTTGTCCAAAATTCAAACTCCGATGGCTGAGAGATGCAGGAAGGAGGGAGCGAGTAAAACAGCTTCTGACAGCAGAGTGTTGCACCACTGTTCCTCTGGCAAAAAACCCTGCCAGTGTGCCCAGTGCTACTACATCTAGCAGCCAAGGTGAGATGGACTTTTTCACTTTTGAGGCAGAGCCAGAGGAGGAGACCTATTCTGCAGAAAAAGAAGTCATGGACTACCTGATGTCAGGCTACGACCTTCAGATTCTGCATAAATTTTCAAGCATAAAGACAATTTTTTTAAAGTATAACACTCCAACCCCATCAAGTGCTCCTGTGGAGCGGCTTTTTAGTCTGGGAGGTTTGGTGCTCACGCCTAAAAGACATCGACTTTCTGACAAAAGGTTTGAGAAGCTTCTGTTAATGAGGTACAACCACTGGTTTACTCGCTCCACTCTACTGTTTCCCCCATAACATGCGATGACAACATATACTGAAAAAACAGAGAATGGGGAATCCAATTTAAATAACTATTTACAAGTAATTAAATTAAGTTTATCAAAGTCACTTAATAAACTTATTAAAGTTTTCAAGTTGATTAACTTAAATCAATTACCTGCAAGGAAGTAAGGCAATTTAAGTTGGACCTGCAGTCTCTTTTTTTTTTCATAAGATTAGTCCAAAGTTACAAAAGCGGACAATAGTGTTTACATGTGGATGGTATAAAAAGTATCTTAAGGGAAGTCAAGAAAGACTCTTTGTTTGTTTTTGTTTTTTTATAAAAAGTATTTATGTTAAGTGAAGTAACAAGACTGTCTTTATTTTCATACAAACAAGTATTTCTGTCAGGAAAAAAGTTTTAAGTTCAACTTCAAATGTCAGGAGATATATTGTTGACATTACTGTTAAAATACACTTCCAATAAAGTGAGTATTGGCAAAATTGGTTGATGTTTTTATGTTGAGGCAGTGGGGAGTGTTATTGGCTGCTTCTGAAAGTAACTAATAAAGTAACTAGTAATCTAACTTAGTTACTTTAAAAATAAACTAATCAGTAAAGTAACTAAGTTACTTTTGGAAGGAGTAATCAGTAGTCCGTAATATATTACTTTTTCAAAGTAACTGTGGCAACACTGCTGGGGAGAGGGAGGTCTGGGCTTCTCTGCTTAGGCTGCTGCCCCCGCGACCTGGCCTCAGATAAAGCGGATGAAGATGATGATGATGACAAAGGCAGGACGAGTTTGGAAGTGACCCAATCAGATGTAATCGCCCTGTGCATAAAATGTAAAATGAAACCTGAGAGTGCTATCATGGTCAGGTTAAGAAACAATTATATCTTGCCATGTCTCCATGGTTGCTTTCGTTCACAAGTGGTCTCTGCTGGTGTGGGCAGGCCACGTGTAATTGTTGGCACCAGTGGTCAGTATTACATCCTGTCTTCACGACTCTGCTGCAGGGCTTGTCGCAGGAACTGGTTTGCTGACAATCCACGATGGCTGGAGAAACTGCCCAAAGGTTTACCAACCTTCTCCCTGCTTTTCTTACAAACAAAAAGGCCATCTGCAAGTCTGTTATGGATGAGCTCAGGAGGACTGGCAAATCTCCAACAGACATGGCAAACCAAATAAATGAACTCATGCACCTCAAGTACGAGCGAGCTCACCTGACGTACCTCCATGCCACAGGATCGGTCTGGGATTCTGAGGCAGGAGCTCATGCACAGAGGACCATTGGGCAGTTCCTGAGGAAGGAAAATAAGCCACAGGAGTTCAGGTCTTATGAAGACCCACATGCCTGGTGTGGCGTCTCTGTGTCCAGCCATTACCTGACTGACTGCCTGCTCGACGAATTCCGACGTCAACATCCAGCCATATCCAAACTCCTCCAGGGCACTTTTGGCCACATTTCCAGGTCTGACCACATCAGGAAGGTGGCACGAAAAGTCATGCTGGCATCTGGGGTCATGTCCAGTTATTCCATAATGAATGAAAACTGGCTGATTGTTTCGTGGGTCATGGTTCAGTCTGACACAGAAAGGTCCTTGGAGCCCATGTACCAGGGAATGGCCAAGAGGTACAGTGATGCAGGAGTGGAAAAGGCCGGCTACCACTGGGTGGACAGGTAAAAACCGTAATCATCGTTGTCATTCAAACTGCTAATCTGTCTGGAAAAACTGAGTTTTTCTTTTTCAGATCAATTTGATGCACACACATAATATTCCATATACTTACATGTATTTGTATTTCTTACATTTAGGGATTGCTGTGCTCCATTTAAGATCCCAGACTGCATCCCTGTCGAAAATCTATCGTGGGATGCCTGAAAAACCACTCCTGCTGTTGTTGCTGCGGCCACATCTGGACCAGTGGCAAACAGCTGTGCCTCTCGAACCCACTACAACAAGAACATTATTGTAAAACTGGACCTGTTCCACTGCCTGAGGCGATTTTTGTGGGAGTGTACCTCTGAGCATCTTCCTCTGTTCAGCACTTTCTGCCAGCTTCTCTCTGCGGCATTCTCAGTGGTTGATCAGGCAGACCTGAAGAGGCTCCAGGATGCTTATAAGTTCTGTGGCATCCATCCTGCTAATCCCACAAAGCAACACATAAGGGAGCACTGCAGGATCCAAATACCACAACCCACTGAGCTGCTGAACAGAGTGGAAAAGGTCCTGAACCATTTTCACCTGGCCACAGACCCCAACAACGTCCCACTCTTCAAGCCATCCATGCTGAAGACGTGACGCAGTGCACATTCTGCGTGGCTGCCTAAGTGACCCTGAACTCTCAGAGGGTGTAATGTTTAGGTACGGTGGGACTCTTCAGCTTAACCATGTCCCTGGTGAAGGTGCCAAGGTCCCCATCTGGATTCCTGTCCGAGGCACTTCACAGCAGGAGGGTTATCATTTCCACCAGGCCCAGTGGATCACCGGGACTCACGTTTCCACTGAACTATTCCAGGCCCAGGGCATCACAGGGGTGGCACGATGGAACTACCAACGACTGGTGGAGCTTAAGCAGCCAGGTGTCATGCTACCTTGTGTTTTTGATCCAGCTCTAGTGGTGGAGTTTAATGCAGCCTCCAGAAGAGTGACTGGTCAGGAGAAGTACACTGCACTTCACCTCTCTGACAGAGACACTGGAGAGCAATTTGGGCTTGAATACAGAGAGCCAGGCTGCCGTCCAGTCCCTCTGAACTGGGACAAACACAAAACTCTGAGAAAAGATGAACCAGCTGCCCTTCAGCCCCCACCCTCTGTTCCAAAACCTGTGGCTGCCCAGCAGCTGCTGTGGCAGTCTTTAACTGAAGGCAGTGAAACAACTAGTGTCCCTGTAGTCACCATAGAGCCCTGCCGTCTTTAACCCGCCTCCTCCTGCCCTGTCTACACCACTGACACAAGTCTCAATAGAGAAGATTGTGGAGGGCATCTTAGAAAGGCAACAGCAGCAGCAGCAGCCACAGCAGCCACTTGGCAGCTTATTTCTAAATCACTTCATGTAATGATAACAAGCCATCCGTTCTCTAGTGGGGTCTCACAGCTTTTATCTTCATAATCTTTCTGGTTGATTTGTAATATTAGAAACATGACTGCTGTCTTTTATCTGTGTGACTGTACAGCCTGTTTCAGACATGACAACCAGACAGTGTCTGAAGTTATCTTTAATACATGCAACGCAGCTGGAGATAGTCCAGACACTTTCTCACTTCTGATGATAATATTTTTGGTTTAGGTGTTGTTGCTTTCTGGCTTGAAGCTTATCTACAAAAGCAGTTCAATAAGGAGAGATCATGTGGAAAAACTGAGCATGATTTATTGAGGTACAGAAATAAATGTAACTGTTAGGCAGTTAAACTCCAATGACCCATCATAGCAGAAGAAATCTCAGCAGTGACAGGATGTGAGTAACACTTAAATCACTTACAAAATAACCAAAATGCTGTTATCAAACAATAAACTGCAATAAAGTTACAGAAAATGCCTTCAGTTTCAGTATTTTAGCTCTGAGACTTTGAATGGGGAGTTTTTAGACCTTGTGTCACTTTGAGGCAAATTGTGAAAAACCTGTAACTCGCACGATAATTATAGTGACACTGTCTTTTCAGCTCCTCCCGTAAATGAAGCAAGCCTCGATACGCGCATCGCGGAAACGCCCCCTCAATTACTCGACACAAGCTTTGAAGCCTCGACACAGAACGTCACATCACTAGTTCCTGGTACTGCTTTAGTACCTGCTCGGACGGGTTCCAAGCGATCCGAGCAGGTATTAAACTATTACGTCATCGGACAGCATGCCACTGATTGGCTGGTCAGTGGCATCACTCGATAGGTCATGAGAACATCTACTTCACAAAAAAATGAGAGAAATGTGTTCTGGGAATCCATGCGACCTCACAAACCATCCTACCTGTTGTTTCTGCGCATGTGCACAACACAAAATTAAGTGGCAACCCGCCCTATCTACTTAAATTTCTGCTGGAATTATTGTGTGACCGCAGGAATGTACACTAGGACGGTTTGCTCCAAGAAACAACGCCATGCTCCCGGAATCTGACAAACAGCCCCCGCATTCATGTCACATTTTAATTAAGATTACACGTTGCTATAACAACGAGCACCCATATTAGATGGTATTGGTTATAGTGGAAACCCAGTGTAGTCGAGTTGTGGCGAGTCGAGCAGGCACTAATGCAAAAGGGGCTAAAAAAAACCCTGAAAATGTTTCATACCTCTGAAAAGTGCGTCCTGTTTGGGTGCGCTTGTTTTGCAGACATGGCGGTGCAGGTGCCGTGCCTGTTGTTCCGGTGTTCCAGATCTACTGGCGTTTAGATCAACTGGCGTTGGTCGAACAGATGTGTGGCAGTCTTGCGTTTCAGGAGCTGCTACCGACAAACCAGCAAAAAAACGCCAAATGTGTCATCTGTGACACTTGTGAGGTTGTCTCAAACACACTCCGTCAGTCTTGATGCTGTTGAACAACAAAATGTTTAAAAATGTGGCGAGTTTACCTGGTGATATCCTCATGCGTGACGCGATCGCGAAAACAGCAAACAAGTAACACCACGCCGTTGTTGTTCACAGGACAGCAAGAGTAAACGATCGGGAGACTCTTGTCGTCGTTATCGTTCCCCTCGCACGGTTTATTTCTCCGAATTCAGCGTTTTTGCTTCACAACTACAGCGTGCAGTTTACTTTGTGCACTAACATGGAGTCGAGTCAACCAGCGCCACCTCTGGCCAAGTGCCACAGCCTACAGCCAGATCAACCTGTGACACACATCTGCACCACGTTTGAATTCGTGTCATGCACATTTGTACCTTTCAATTGTGTCTGTTTGTGCGTCATGCAAATAAACCTTTGAAATGAATGAAATGATATCATGTATTTATTATCAGCCTACATTTGTACAAAATGCCAAATGACATACACATAAGAATCACCATCCTGATATCAATACTTTTGCCCATACGAAAAATGTCGTGAACACACTAATATTTCACCAGTGTTGTAACATCACATGTCGTTAGCGTAGTCTGTCTGTGTCTGCCCTCTGCAAACAAACATGTTAGAGTTGGTTGTGATATACAGTCTGCATAAGTGTGGTCAATCTAATAAACATTTATAAGGAGATGGCAGTTACTGTGAATGTACAGCAGTTACACAGTGATTAGTAATAAACAGTCAGACAATGACCCTGACAATCTCATTCAATCTTGCAGATTGCACCTTCTGTGGAAAGTGGTACCACACGGTGTGTGTGGACTTCCCCTGTGCAGAAGGCGACTACAAATGTTGTGGGTGCTAAATAAACAGAAACAAATGATCCCTGTTGTCTTTGCTTACTGATTGTTTTCAGTGTTGACAATCCACATTGCTGGCATTGCATCTTTCAACATGTTTGTGGGTAGATTTGGATGTACCAGGGGTAAGTGCAGCCACTCAGCCTCTACTCAATGTGATCATAGCAGCAGGTGCAGATGTGTCACAAGTTAATCTAGTAGTGGCCTATGGTCATGTGTTAGTGGTGGGAACAGTCATA
The DNA here is from genome assembly GCF_057382275.1 of Copadichromis virginalis. NCBI lineage: Eukaryota > Metazoa > Chordata > Actinopteri > Cichliformes > Cichlidae > Copadichromis > Copadichromis virginalis. The sequence continues at coordinate 44,526,246 of NC_140623.1, read as the reverse complement.
TCCACTCACTCTCACTGGCTGTTTATTACTAATCACTGTGTAACTGCTGTGAATTCACAGTAACTGCCGTCTCCTTACAAATCTTCATTAGATTAACCACACTTATACAGACTGTATATAACTCCAGCCATGTTGATGAATTGCCTATATTGGCTGGAAATATTCATTTTCAGGGAAAAGACACAGACAGACGATGCTTACAGGATGTGATGTGACAACACTAATGAAATATTGATGTGTCATATTTGTCCAAGGTGTATTTCATTGTTATGGAAAAAGAGAATATTAAAATCATGATGACCAATTGGAGTGGTGATTTCTATGACTTTGTGTATATAATTTGGAATTTTGTACAAATGTAGGCCAATAAGGAATATATGATATCATTTCATTCTTTCCAAAGGTTTATTTGCATGACGCACAAACAGACACAATTGAAAGGTACAAATGTGCATGACACGAATTCAAACGTGGTGCAGATGTGTGTCACAGGTTGATCTGGCTGTAGGCTGTGGCACTTGGCCAGAGGTGGCGCTGGTTGACTCGACTCCATGTTAGTGCACAAAGTAAACTGCACGCTGTAGTTGTGAAGCAAAAACGCTGAATTCGGAGAAATAAACCGTGCGAGGGGAACGATAACGACGACAAGAGTCTCCCGATCGTTTACTCTTGCTGTCCCGTGAACAACAACGGCATGGTGTTAATTGTTTGCTGTTTTCGCGATCGCGTGGCGCACGAGGATATCACCAGGTAAACTCGCCACATTTTTAAACATTTTGTTGTTCAACAGCATCAAGACTGACGGAGTGTGTTTGAGACAACCTCACAAGTGTCACAGATGACACATTTGGCTTTTTTTTGCTGGTTTGTCGGTAGGAGCTACTGAAACGCAAGACTGCCACACATCTGTTCGACCAACGCCAGTTGATCTAAACGCCAGTAGATCTGGAACACCGGCAGCCGTATGCCGGCCTGGTTCTGGACGGGGTAAAGACGGTGGAGAGCCGCTGGAGGCCGCTGCTCGCTCCACTGGAGAACCAGACGCTGGCGGTCCACGTGGCTCAGCGTGACTGGGAGGGGTTGGAGTGGTGGGCGGTGCTAAGCGGCCTGCTGGGGATGGACAGATTGAGGCACTTCTGGAGTCCGGGGAGCGGTTCGGCCGCGGCGTGGTGGCAGGTTAGAATCACTATTTACTCTGCCACATTTACACATCCCTGAACGAACCCTGTGGTCTCTTTTAGGATTGGTGGATGTGGGCCAGACCTGGCTTTGCCCCGCCTCCCTCCAGGGGAAGGACCTACAGTGCCTGGAGCAGTCGGCCGTGCTGATTGGTCTGCAGGAGAAGCACCTGACTAACCTGTCCAACCCTCGCTGGCTGAAGGCCCCACTGAGAGCTCTGGGAGGTCGCGACCTCTGGACCATAGAGATCCCAGCAAAACTGTTCCCGTGACAACACATACGTAACCTACCCGGGCACTGAGGCCGATGCTGGAGCTACTTCTCTGTCATAGTACTTTGGTTTTTACAGCTGATCATTGATCTGTGATCAGAGCGGTGGCGCTGACCTCAGATCAGGTCACTGTGATGTCATCAGCACACCTGATTTTTGGGGTCGAGCGAGGTCTTCCATCTCTGAGGGTGGGGTGGGGGTCAGACCAATGATCTGAGCTCCTGGGGCCGTCATCCCGGAGCACCAGAGGCTTCACAGCAGCTCGATAAAAGTCCAACCTGTCCAGTTCTTTGTTTCTTTGAAATGATGGAACCCGTCTAATCCCAGATTTTTCGCAGCAAAATAAGTGAATGCATTTCACTCCTTAGACTTGTCCTACTGACTGTATGTTTAATTTTGTTGATGTGTGGGGGTTAAAACGGCAACTGTTGCCGGTGGGTTAATAAGGGCACCTTCCAAACGTCCAGTGTTTGTGTAAATAACCTACCTGTGGTGCTGTTATCAGGCGGCTGTATGTTACACTGAAATTAAAAGGTAATATTTTGCTATGCTTGCTGTTCTGCTCATTGTTCTCTCGCTGTTTTAGAAAACAGTCTGTGCAGAATTGTTGTAATTCAGTCACACTGGAGGGTTTTAGAGCATGAAGCCGTCAGGACTTTGACTAAACCAGAGGATGGTAAACTGCAGAATTCATGGTTCCATCAACAAAACAAATGGATAAGCACACAAACCGACCTCTAATCCAGGTAACTGCACGTAACTCAGGCTTTTCTGAAGGTGCTTCCTATCAAAAGTTACCATGGTAACTTATCAGCAGGTATGAAACCAGCACCCGTTAACCAATCAGATCTATAAAAACCCACAGTGATCAATACACATACAGTATAATTTAAACATGTATCAGGCTGAGTCAACACGCCATCTGCAGATTTTCATACAACCTGTGGCGCTTTTCTCTATGAAACAAGCGGCGGTGGATGGAGCAGCTACATCCACGTGAGCTCATCCCGAATGATGATGTCACCATAAGCAAATCCAGATAAAGAGTTCCTGGGCTGAGGGACGTCCCTCCATCACCGCGTTTCTATTCTTGGCTGTGACGCCACTTCCTGTGTCAATAAAGGTTTAAAAATGACAACAGGCGACTCAGTGGGGGTGGGGGGAGTCGTCTCAGGCTTCGCTGCTCATCACAGGTCTGGACAAAGTAGTCGTTCAAACATCCATCAACCTTTGTCTCAGTGTAATCAGATTACTTACTGAACTTCAGTGTCACAGCAGCTGTAATGGAAAAAAATGCCTTTATTGATTTTAGTTTCCATGGAAACTAAGAAAATCAGAGTCAGCCTCCAAAGCTCTCAAATTTTCTGCTGCTATGAATCACACTCACCCCTAACCTGCACAGGTGAGAGTTTTCTACCTGAGAGCTCAAACTGACACACTGAGGCGCTGCCCCCTCGCCAGAGATGACGACCTATCACCTGTAACTCCCCTCTGATCCCCATCTCTCACGTCCTGTGGAGAATCGCACCTTTCTGGCTTTATTATTTTACTTCCTGTTTGCTCAAAGCATAAAAAACAGGAAGTTGATGTTTGGGACTGTTAGCTGGACAATAGTCATGTGATGAAGCAAAAACGCCATCTGCTGGTGAAACAAACTTTATTCACCCAAAACCCAAAAAACAAAACATCAACACAAAGATCCCTCCACAAATAGGGACTGGTCACACCCACCACCTCATATTGGCTGTCACAACATGAATTTTAACCAACAGCAACATCCATTAACATCCAGCCAATATTTACCTTTAAATCCTAACTTTAATTTTGAAAGTCTTGCTGCAGGAAAAGTGTTCATAATAATGTTACCACTAATTCAAAACAAAAGGGGTTTTAGCCTTGAGCTAATATGCACGTTACATAGTGGGTGGGATGTAGAGTGTGTCTGTGTGGTGAGGGGGCGGGGCAGCAATGTATCCAACAACATGAGAACGTGGCCTCCAGTCGATATTGGCCTGTATGGGTGGTAGGAAGAGTGGTGAGGGTGGTGGGCGGGATGTGGAAGAGGAGGTGCAGGGGCTGTAGTCAGGTAGGTGCTTGGGGGTGGAGCTTCATATGGCAGGTGGAGCAGTGGGAGAGGAGGGAGGGGCGACTGATCTGGGTAGAGGAGAGCAGAGGAGGGGGCGGAGCCTGGAGGAGTAGGACTGATGGAGGAGGAGCTTTCCATGGAGACACCTGAGGAGACAAACCACATGCCTTTATTTTCAAAGTAAATTCGTTTATAATGCAGAAAATTTGGGTTTTAATGTGGAGGCACACTAATCATGTGACCTGACCAATGACTAACAGCGCCTGCAATTGGCCCATTGTGCTTCTGCCTTCATCTGACTCCAGAATTACTGCACCGCACTTCCTGTCTGTTGCCACGCCTGTTTGCTATGTTCATCCGGTCAAATTTCACCTTAATAACAATACAGTAGTCATTGGGTACAGGAATGTGACAGCTGGATGGTGTAGGGTTTGCCCCACCCTTCCGTCCTCATTGCGCCACTCTCACCATTATGCAGCTGTAAAGCTTCACCAACAGACCTGCTGACCTCCAGCACTTCTACACTGTTTTATTGACAAACACTTCCTGTTTTGGCAGCGTGTGCACTCCAAAGGTAAAGGTAAAGTACTGACCGCCGTTGCGTCCCTCTGTCTGTCCATCTGCAGACCTGGAGGATTCTGGGTAGGAGCTGGCGGGCTGATGGGAGATCCGCCCAGTCTCAGAGAACGGCTGGGAGGCAGCTGGGGACGGAAGATGGGACAGATCAAGTCACAGTAAAGGGGGTGGAGCTTAAATTAAAACACCTGAGGGACCATCCATGCTGTAATGACATCACTGCACACATCTTCCTGTTAGTCATGTGTTCCCCACAGTTGCCTCCTACCTGATCGCACTGTTTTATTGTGAAAGGCTTCGCTACGGAAGTGAAGGCTCAGCTAAAAGATGAAACTTGCATCTTTTGTATACAGGTGGAAGAAGTGCAGCACCACCTGCTGGAACCGATCACTCTTACCGTGCAGAGGGGGCTCCTGGCCCAGGTAGGGCGTGTAGGGCTGGTAGGGGTAGGCAGTCTCAGGTGAGGAGGCGGGATACAGCTGCTGCTGTTGCTTCCAGCAGCTCTGATGGTACCACTGAGGAGACAGATGGTCACATGACGGTCACATGACAAATTCACAGCATCATGTCATCACCTGAACCTGAAACACCTGCAGAATCATCTATAAACATTCAAAGAACCTGAAGGAAACGTGTGTCTCTTTGAAACGGCAGCCACAGGTTAAAGGAGAGGAACACCAGTCACATGACCTCCACAGGACCCAGGTGATCAGAGTGCCCTTGGAAGATGTTTACCACACCTGCAAGTGACTCAGGTGCACTCAGACTTCTGCTGCTAAAACAGATCTGCCAGTGGAGGAGCTGAGCTAGTTTCAGTCATTATGTCCCGTTTATAGGTCGGAAACCTGCAGTCAGCTGAGACTGAAGGATCACCTGGATGATAACGAAAGGTTTCTCCCACTGAAAACGTCCAGAACAGAATCAACATTCTGTGATGCTCCGTGAGTTCATTCAGGCGTCTCACCTTCACCTGTCAGCGCCGCTTCAAAGACTGCTGTTTACTGTTCAGGTGTCTCTTACCTGGATGCCCAAATTGAAGTAATACTGGAGGACTCTGCAGTCTACACATACTGCTCAACACACTGATCAGATAGTAGTGTGGGGTTAAAACGCCAACTCCTGTCTGTTCTAGGTAAGTCAGGCATAGCCAGTCAGAATTAAAGGGGCGTGGTCTGATATAACTATGGCACGGTATTCACAGGCACATGCAATACTAGTCAAGTAGTCTATCCTAGAAAAAGTGTGATGGACATAAGAGAAAAAGGAATACTCCTTTCAGTCAGATGCAGATATCCCTGTTCCCGTATGAAGAAAGGAATGAATGCGTTTATGTTTTTGAACAGAAACAGGAAATACACACTCAGACTTTGTCCCGACTGCCGTTAGACCAAAACCAAGAGAAGAAGAGAGCTCGGCGCGTCACAGGAACAGGAAGTGCTCAAAGTCCAAGCACCATTACCTTCAGAGGTTGCGACCTCTGGAGGATGACGTTGGACAGGCGCTTTAGGCCTGCTGTACAGGTTTTTGATTGGACGAACAATGTTTAGAGCTGTTCTCTGTCCAGCTTATCGCCGCCCACCGAGACGAGGCGGAGCAGAGATGGCAGCTGCAGTCTGTGGCGCGGTCGCAACAATATTCTCCTGAAGTCTGAAGCAGGAAGTTGAACTTCCCCGGGTCTGAAACGAGACGCTCAGACTGTGAGGCAGCAGCGCCAACCACTGAGCTACCCTGGCACCGCTGTCACACACGCGATGATGTCACCTTCAAGCTACGCTGCGGGACGTACCTGCTGGCTGTAGCTGAAGTTCACGTCTGATCTCGTGGGAGAGTCAGCCACGCCTCCTTCCTGCTCATCCTTTCAAAATAAAATAGAAACAGACTGATTACAGCTTCATGGGGTCACTGATCACATGACCTCTTCACACGTGCAAATTTCAAACCAATTTTCATGTGCAACATTATGCTGACCTGCATCACACTAACAGGAGACAGAGGCAGAGGTCAGCTCTTACCTGATTGGTGGAGGTCTCAGTGGCGCTGTAAACTCCGGAGGTCTGGAAACTCTGATCTGAAATAATGTGAGACAGAGTCACCAACATGGCTGCTGCAGGGAGGCGTGTCACAGCGGGATCACGTTACTCACCCTGTGAACTGTAGATGAAGTCAGCATATACACGTCCACATATGGGACACTTGTGTCCATTTCTGACATAGTGATGCCTTTGAGACTTTGAGGCGACAGCAACCTGTTGCCGTTCCTCTGTCCTCTGCGGCAACTCACTGCTCACGAACGCCCCCTGTACACAAAAAGAAGACGCATACAACTACTAAAAAAGTTTTATTTTTTGTCTTACTCTTACTTAATATTTACAAATGCCAATGAAAATAAATTATCTGCAGTACGGTTAGTAATTCTGACTACTTTTGATTTGACCTTTATATTTCTTTGAATATATATACTGTCTTTGAATTCATCTTGTGTACGAAACCCACTACTACTCCTCCTCATGACCTCACTAAAAATGGACTGGAACTAACTCACCTCTTCCTTAAACTCATCTTTGCTCAGTTGTCTTTAAATTTATCTGGTGGAGGTTTCCCATCATCACTCATTTCTAATCTTCTTCTAAATCTTCTCTTTAATTAATTATTGCCACATTTAATTAATTATCTAATGGTGTATTTAATTAATTCATTATGGCAGTCCTGGTGTTCCATACATATGAGCTGACCATGTGACGTAGAAGAATACAAAGACATATTTTGTTGAATGTATAGATTGTGGAAGCAGTGAAACTGAGGATGAATTTCACATCTCTTTGTGGCATAGGACACCCAGTTTTGTTTTTCATGGCTACCTTAGGAATCCTTTTACGTTCTTGTTCTTCCTCCTCTTCTGAATAGCCTTCAGATTCATCCTGTGTGGGTTTCCAGTCATCTGTCCCATCATCTTCAGATGAGCTCACAGACTGTTATTAGAGCAGAAAAATATATATTTTGCTCATTTTCCATGGATGTGTGAAAACAACATATTTACAGAAACTTAGCTGGATTTTTCTTGCCCACCTTAGGAACCCATTCTCTTGCTTCACTCTCCTCCACACCTGTCCTATCGCTTTTAGAAAAGATCACCATCTGTTTTTAGAAAAGTAACAGAACAAAACATAGAAAATAAAATAATTTCCAACAGTGCATTTTGAGGTCTAAGCATCCCAGAAACTGCACAGACATATGTCAGACATAACTTAAAACCACCAGTATAGGTTCATCAAGGCCCTGAGGGGAAAAACTACGTTTCCCACAAAATATTATGTTACTTCCGGTTTTGGCAGGTAATGGCAGACATGCATCCTTTTTTTTTTTTTTTTTAATTTTGTTTTTAAAATTTTGGTCGCCAACGGAGAGTGTTTGGTAGCGCTGTCCTCAGAAAACACCGTTTGTACTGTTTCGAATCATAACTCTGGTTTTACGTGGCCTATTAACACAATTAAGAGAATATCATTTGAAGTCCGCACTTTCAACACAAGTTGAAATGGAGACTGGGGCTGTGTCCCAATTCAGAGACCGCACGCTTGAAGTACGCATTCTGAGTGCGATTACGTCACCGCCACGTGACGACTGTCCCAACTCGAAGCGTACTTCAAATGCGCCGTCGATTTCCCCAAATATCAAGCGTGGTCCGGTGCACGCTTCGTGGTCCCATATATCCCACAATTCATAGCGCGGCGGTGGGTGTGGATAATTTTGCTGCAAAATCCACATAAAATGTAATAAATAAATCATATAATACAAAAATCAACTATTCACATTTCAACTTTTAACTATTTAAATTTTCATCTTTTTCCTTTTACAAATTTAAAGTGAAAACAACACAAAACACTGCAAACCACAACACAATTAAATATAAATTATAATATGAAAACAAAAAGAACATGTATATTCTCTGTCATATGGGCCCGCATGAATAAACTTTCTGAATCCTTTATCATCTGCAACCGAAAATAGTTGTGGATGATTACTATACCTTTCTATCCCTGGCTCTCTTTCTCTCTCTCTCCCTCTGGCTGTTCCTGTGCTACTGAGAGTAACTACCGCCCCTCCCCCCCTCTGCCCACGTGCAGAGTGAAGCGGAAAAACGTGCGAGAGAGAGAGCGAGAGAGAGAGAGAGAGAGAAAAAAAACCACGTGACGGCTCGCGATAAGGAGCCGGCTCCCGTCGTTCACGTCAAAGAGACGGCTCTAAGAGCCATTTCGTTCGCGAACGACCCATCACTAACACACACACAACAGCAGCCCCTCTCGCTCGGTTTTTGCATTTGCGCTCGCTAACAACGTGTTGCTGGCGCTCTCAACATTTCTGCCCGTGCGCGCTCAACTCTTTCTCTACACCGTTATATTTGTGCCACAAAAACAGCCAGACAGGACAGGGTTAAAAAAAAAACCAACCAAAAACAAGCAAACGAAAAAAACCCGACAAGGTACCTGTTTGTACTCATGTAACTTTTGAAAGTTAGCTTCATACCTGAGAGCTGGTACCTTCAAACTCTTTCTTCTTTCTTTCTTTCTGACAGTCGTATTGGCGGTTGGCAAACAATTGAAAGGTGCATTTACCTTCATCCATGGTGCTTCGAAACTCTCACTAGAACAATCTGCTGCTGTACTCATGATCACATGACATAGATGATTCTGATTGGCTGCTCAAATGCTCATTAGGGGCGGAACATTTTTATAACATTAGTTACCATAGGGCATTGGAGCGTGATGTCACGGGGGTGGGCGTGGAAAGGATTTTGGCCTGATGCGCCATTTTCGGGGTCAAAATAATATGGCGCATCAGGCCAAAATCCTTTCCACGCCCACCCCCGTGACATCACGCTCCAATGCCCTATGGTAACTAATGTTATAAAAATGTTCCGCCCCTAATGAGCATTTGAGCAGCCAATCAGAATCATCTATGTCATGTGATCATGAGTACAGCAGCAGATTGTTCTAGTGAGAGTTTCGAAGCACCATGGATGATGAATTTGAAGGTAAATGCACCTTTCAATTGTTTGCCAACCGCCAATACGACTGTCAGAAAGAAAGAAAGAAAGAAGAAAGAGTTTGAAGGTACCAGCTCTCAGGTATGAAGCTAACTTTCAAAAGTTACATGAGTACAAACAGGTACCTTGTCGGGTTTTTTTCGTTTGCTTGTTTATGGTTGGGTTTTTTTTTTTAACCCTGTCCTGTCTGGCTGTTTTTGTGGCACAAATATAACGGTGTAGAGAAAGAGTTGAGCGCGCACGGGCAGAAATGTTGAGAGCGCCAGCAACACGTTGTTAGCGAGCGCAAATGCAAAAACCAAGCGAGAGGGGCTGCTGTTGTGTGTGTGTGTTAGTGATGGGTCGTTCGCGAACGAAATGGCTCTTAGAGCCGTCTCTTTGACGTGAACGACGGGAGCCGGCTCCTTATCGCGAGCCGTCACGCGGGTTTTTTTCTCTTTCTCTCTCTCTCTCGCTCTCTCTCTCTCTCTCTCTCCCGCACGTTTTTTCCGCTTCACTCTGCACGTGGGCAGAGGGGGGGAGGGGCGGTAGTTACTCTCAGTAGCACAGGAACAGCCAGAGGGGGAGAGAGAGAAAGAGAGCCAGGGATAGAAACTGCGGTCAAGTGAGCCTGTCACTACCCGATCCGTACCGGAAACCCGATCGGTACCCCGCATGCGCGAAAGGTTTTTACTTCCGGTCGTAGCGTTTTACGATAGTTATGGGTCAGCGTATCTGTTAAAATGTTAAGAATAACAAGTATATCTTAAAATGTTTGCAATAATGAAGCATTTCAGTACGATGTAGACAAAAACGAAAAATAAAAAGAAAGTTACAGATCAGGACTCTCCGATCCTTACTGCGCATGTGTAAAGTCTGACCGTACAAATCGGGTCTACCCGATCTGTACCGCGCATGTGCAGATGTTTTCTTCTTCTTCTGTTCGTTTAATGGCAGTTTACTCCCCAGTGTACGAGGATACCGCCACCTGCTGACCGAGCGAATAAACCCTATTATAAACTGAATTATCGTCATTACAAACGTGTGTTAAATCTGATTTAGCGATAGTCGAGTGTGTTTATGCTTGTCTGTGAGGAGAGGATTGTTGGAATAGTGATGATGATGTCCGCTATCACTGTCAATTGTCAGTAAACACTTAATCTGGCTGATGAATCTACACGTGAGATATTACAAAGTCTGCATTATTAACTCTGTAATTAGGCGCCATTCTTCTTATTTTACGGCGCTGTTGCTCAATCGGGGGACGCTCTCTGTTGAGGAGAAAAGCATGAATTTCTTTGTATACGGATTATCCATTGTTTAAATGTCCCGGGCAGTCGAAAAGGAGGCAGAGCTGTTGAGAAATGCTAGGAGCTAACTGGGCGCTAACCGTACCATTCAAATATATTGAATGTCGCAATGTTGGCAAAGAGAGGAAGTGACGTAAGATTTGCGCATGCGGGGTACCGATCGGGTTTCCGGTACGGATCGGGTAGTGACAGAGCCCTCACTTACGAAGTCGCAGTCAAGCTAGCCGCCCCGCCAGCCGCACCTAAAATGTTGTTGCACTACTCTTACGCATATTACGGTATAGGTGCCGACTGGCTTAGAAACGCAGTGTTTTCTGTCCTGACACTATTTTACTTCACAATCCACTCCCAGTTTTGGTTAATCTCCACTTTCACCCCTGTGATCCACAGCCCAAATTACTGTATGATTCAGAGAAAATTAACAATAAAATTTACCCAATTTACTCAACTATACTTTTAATGTCCTCATCTTTGAGCTCAGATTACAGGAAAACTGAAAGAGGTGACGCAGATATCTCACTGGATTCTGACTCTGGGTGACCCCCACTCTGCATGCTGTGATCCACAGCCAAAATTACTGTACAGTTTTTGAGAAAATTGATAGTAAAATCTTCCCATTTTGCTTTACTGTACTCTACATATTGACATCTTTGATCTCCGATTACAGGAAAACTGTAAGAGGTGACGCAGATATTTCACTGGATTATGAATCTAGGCTGTCTCCACTCTGCACCCTGTGATCCACAGCCAAAATTACTGTACGGTTTTTGAGAAAATTGATAGTAAACTTTGCACAATTTACTCTACTGTACTCTATATATTCTCATCTTTGAGCTTAGATTACAGGAAAACTGTAAGAGGTGACGCAGATATCTCACTGGATTATGACTCTGGGTGACCCCCACTCTGCACCCTGTGATCCACAGCAAAAATTACTGTACAGTTTTTGAGAAAATTGATAGTAAAATCTTCCCATTTTGCTTTACTGTACTCTACATATTGACATCTTTGAGCTCAGATTACAGGAAAACTATAAGAGGTGACGCAGATATTTCACTGGATTCTGAATCTAGGCTGTCGCCACTCTTCACCCTGTCATCCACAGCCAAAATTACTGTACAGTTTTTGAGAAAATTCATGGTAAAATCTTCCCATTTTGCTTTACTGTACTCTACATATTGACATCTTTGAGCTCCGATTACAGGAAAACTATAAGAGGTGACGCAGATATTTCACTGGATTATGAATCTAGGCCATCTCCACTCTTCACCCTGTGATCCACAGCCAAAATTACTGTACGGATTTTGAGAAAATTGATAGTAAACTTTGCACAATTTACTCTACTGTACTCTATATATTCTCATCTTTGAGCTTAGATTACAGGAAAACTGTAAGAGGTGATGCAGATATCTCACTGGATTATGACTCT
>NC_140623.1:44465716-44514275 GCF_057382275.1 Copadichromis virginalis | reverse complement strand
TATGATATAGGACAATATGTACATGTGACTAGTCAACTTTATATTGAATTTCGTTGATGCTAATATGGAAGCTAACATTACACTATGGCTAAAGCTAATGATCCAAGATGGCGATTATAAACAAAATGGTTACCGTGGAGAGAAGATGGCGGATTTCAAAATGGCAGTTCAAGGATACAAAAGTGGTTGCCCTGGATACTGACCAAGTGCATGATGGGAACCAGGAAGTCAGACCAGGCAGAGCACATGGAGCTCAGGGAGCAGATGGCAGACAGGTCAGGCAGTGAGGAAGCCTCATTTGAAGAACAAGGTACAAGTAAGTGGGAATATATGATAACAAATATAGGAAACGAATGAAGGAGAAGCATCTATGTGATGATATTAATACTTTAAATTTGTAGAAGCTAAAAGCGAATAATTGTGAGCTAATGAGTAAAATTTTCAAAGTCACGTACATACGTTAGATTTCCATGAGCCCAAATAGGGCCTCGTTAGCTCTTTAAAATGCGGCTCAACAAGACAGTATATCATTAAATATGAACAACAATTAACGGTACAACAGGAATACTTGATTTTGGATGGTTTTATTGAAATGAAGATAAAACGACTAATGTTAGGATTTTACAAAATCACGGCACCTCGTTGGATTTGGACTGAACTTGACAGGGCCAATTGGCCCCTTGGAAACTTTAAAAATTAAAGCCCAGATTGGCATTAATTAATTGCTGTTGTTTTATTTAGTTGAATTGTGAACTAATGAGTCAAATTTTCAAAGTCACGTATATACGTTAGACTTCCATGAGCCCAAATAGGGCCTCATTAACTCTTTGAAATGCGACTCAACAAGACAGTATGTCATTAAATGTGAACAACAATTAACGGTATAACATTGACCCCTTGGAAACTTTAAAAATTAAAGCCCAGAAAGGCATTAATTAATTACTGTTATTTTATTTAGTTGATGACACACCCCAAGGCTTGATCAACCTGGGCGGGGCCTTCCTTGGAAGAGGGTGTCTAGTGATAAATGGCCGAAACACCCAATGATTCCAAGGTCCACTACTGATGATGTGTCCTTAAATATTACCTTAAAAAATTAAAATACACAATAATGTCAAATTAAGGAGACAATAAAAAGATAATACAATAAAATAAATAAAAAGAAAACGTAACAATAAATAATAAAGGATTGAAAAGAACATGGATTCAGACTAAGAAAAGTATTTAAACAATAAGGTTAAGTGTGTAAATGAAGGGCATCATATACATGGGGAGTGGCCAAAAGTGCTGTCTCAGGGCCTCCTGGGGGCAAGCTGGTCACTTCTCAAGGACAGAAGGAGGAGGACTGAGACGGGGAAGGGAAATGGGGACTGAGCATGACGTGCGGTGGCCCGTGCCTTTCCAGTGGCCCTCCATCCAACCACCCAGTCGTCGGACGAAGTGGGGAGGGATCATTGCGTTTTCTCTCACAAACCCTAACCAGCCAGTGCCTTCGGAATACAGGTCCCTCTAGAGTCCAGTGATCCTCGTCCGGACCCCCTCCAAGTACCTACTTGTGCCCTCATACAATCAACGATTGTTCGTGAAGTGATAAGTATACTTTTTGGTTAAAATTGGAAGGCTGATCACAGTGCCAACACCGGAGATGGACATCCTTACCCAGGACTCCAACCCCTTAACCTAACCGTGGGGGACCCTAGCCAAGAAATCCAATCCTAACCCTAACCGTGGGATGTCCTGACCAGGGATTTTAACCCTAAACCTAACCAAGGATGGACTTAATTTAGATGAATTTGTTCTGTTTCATCACTCTTCTCTCCCCTCTGTCTATCCATCTCTTGGGGGCCGAGGGGAGGAATGAGTGACAGCCCGATCCGGCGGGGAGGGAACTCTGCCAGACCGGTGGACCCCTCCTGGCTCTTCCTTCTCCTCTCTCTCTCTCTCTCTCTCTATCTCTATCTCTCTCTCTCTCTCCCTCCCTCTCTCCCGCTTCCTCACCTCTCAAGAGAAGGAATAGTAATAATAATAATAATAATAATGATATAATAGTACTAATAATACTAATATTAAATAATAGTAGACAATACTAATAGTAAATAATACTAATAGTACATAATAATACTAATAATAGTAAATAATAATAATAATAGTGCTAATAATACTAATAGTAGATTATAATAATATCAATAATGGATAATAGTTAATAATATAGAAATAAAATAGAATAATATAGGAAATAAAATAAAATAAAATACAATAAATTAATATAGGATTAAATAGGCTCTTCCTTCTCTTTTCTTTCTCTCTCTCTCTCTCTCTCTCTTTTTCTCTCTCTCTCTCTCTCTCTTTCTCACCTCTTTTTTTAAATCAGTGGGAACAAAATGGCTGCCTGTGCTCATCAGGATCCAAAATGGTGGTCCAGCTGGACATGGACTGGTTGCCCCTGGTAACAAGAAGATGGAAGACCCAAGATGGTGGAGGAACTCATCCAGATCCAATATGGCGGTTCGTTGTAAACAAATACAGTCGCCCTTGGTTACAAAATGGTGGAGGGCTAATGCTAATGCTAAGCTAATGCTAACAATTATATGACAGTGACACATGATATAGGACAATATGTACATGTGACTAGTCAACTTTATATTGAATTTCGTTGATGCTAATATGGAAGCTAACATTACACTATGGCTAAAGCTAATGATCCAAGATGGCGATTATAAACAAAATGGTTACCGTGGAGAGAAGATGGCGGATTTCAAAATGGCAGTTCAAGGATACAAAAGTGGTTGCCCTGGATACTGACCAAGTGCATGATGGGAACCAGGAAGTCAGACCAGGCAGAGCACATGGAGCTCAGGGAGCAGATGGCAGACAGGTCAGGCAGTGAGGAAGCCTCATTTGAAGAACAAGGTACAAGTAAGTGGGAATATATGATAACAAATATAGGAAACGAATGAAGGAGAAGCATCTATGTGATGATATTAATACTTTAAATTTGTAGAAGCTAAAAGCGAATAATTGTGAGCTAATGAGTAAAATTTTCAAAGTCACGTACATACGTTAGATTTCCATGAGCCCAAATAGGGCCTCGTTAGCTCTTTAAAATGCGGCTCAACAAGACAGTATATCATTAAATATGAACAACAATTAACGGTACAACAGGAATACTTGATTTTGGATGGTTTTATTGAAATGAAGATAAAACGACTAATGTTAGGATTTTACAAAATCACGGCACCTCGTTGGATTTGGACTGAACTTGACAGGGCCAATTGGCCCCTTGGAAACTTTAAAAATTAAAGCCCAGATTGGCATTAATTAATTGCTGTTGTTTTATTTAGTTGAATTGTGAACTAATGAGTCAAATTTTCAAAGTCACGTATATACGTTAGACTTCCATGAGCCCAAATAGGGCCTCATTAACTCTTTGAAATGCGACTCAACAAGACAGTATGTCATTAAATGTGAACAACAATTAACGGTATAACATTGACCCCTTGGAAACTTTAAAAATTAAAGCCCAGAAAGGCATTAATTAATTACTGTTATTTTATTTAGTTGATGACACACCCCAAGGCTTGATCAACCTGGGCGGGGCCTTCCTTGGAAGAGGGTGTCTAGTGATAAATGGCCGAAACACCCAATGATTCCAAGGTCCACTACTGATGATGTGTCCTTAAATATTACCTTAAAAAATTAAAATACACAATAATGTCAAATTAAGGAGACAATAAAAAGATAATACAATAAAATAAATAAAAAGAAAACGTAACAATAAATAATAAAGGATTGAAAAGAACATGGATTCAGACTAAGAAAAGTATTTAAACAATAAGGTTAAGTGTGTAAATGAAGGGCATCATATACATGGGGAGTGGCCAAAAGTGCTGTCTCAGGGCCTCCTGGGGGCAAGCTGGTCACTTCTCAAGGACAGAAGGAGGAGGACTGAGACGGGGAAGGGAAATGGGGACTGAGCATGACGTGCGGTGGCCCGTGCCTTTCCAGTGGCCCTCCATCCAACCACCCAGTCGTCGGACGAAGTGGGGAGGGATCATTGCGTTTTCTCTCACAAACCCTAACCAGCCAGTGCCTTCGGAATACAGGTCCCTCTAGAGTCCAGTGATCCTCGTCCGGACCCCCTCCAAGTACCTACTTGTGCCCTCATACAATCAACGATTGTTCGTGAAGTGATAAGTATACTTTTTGGTTAAAATTGGAAGGCTGATCACAGTGCCAACACCGGAGATGGACATCCTTACCCAGGACTCCAACCCCTTAACCTAACCGTGGGGGACCCTAGCCAAGAAATCCAATCCTAACCCTAACCGTGGGATGTCCTGACCAGGGATTTTAACCCTAAACCTAACCAAGGATGGACTTAATTTAGATGAATTTGTTCTGTTTCATCACTCTTCTCTCCCCTCTGTCTATCCATCTCTTGGGGGCCGAGGGGAGGAATGAGTGACAGCCCGATCCGGCGGGGAGGGAACTCTGCCAGACCGGTGGACCCCTCCTGGCTCTTCCTTCTCCTCTCTCTCTCTCTCTCTCTCTATCTCTATCTCTCTCTCTCTCTCCCTCCCTCTCTCCCGCTTCCTCACCTCTCAAGAGAAGGAATAGTAATAATAATAATAATAATAATGATATAATAGTACTAATAATACTAATATTAAATAATAGTAGACAATACTAATAGTAAATAATACTAATAGTACATAATAATACTAATAATAGTAAATAATAATAATAATAGTGCTAATAATACTAATAGTAGATTATAATAATATCAATAATGGATAATAGTTAATAATATAGAAATAAAATAGAATAATATAGGAAATAAAATAAAATAAAATACAATAAATTAATATAGGATTAAATAGGCTCTTCCTTCTCTTTTCTTTCTCTCTCTCTCTCTCTCTCTCTTTTTCTCTCTCTCTCTCTCTCTCTTTCTCACCTCTTTTTTTAAATCAGTGGGAACAAAATGGCTGCCTGTGCTCATCAGGATCCAAAATGGTGGTCCAGCTGGACATGGACTGGTTGCCCCTGGTAACAAGAAGATGGAAGACCCAAGATGGTGGAGGAACTCATCCAGATCCAATATGGCGGTTCGTTGTAAACAAATACAGTCGCCCTTGGTTACAAAATGGTGGAGGGCTAATGCTAATGCTAAGCTAATGCTAACAATTATATGACAGTGACACATGATATAGGACAATATGTACATGTGACTAGTCAACTTTATATTGAATTTCGTTGATGCTAATATGGAAGCTAACATTACACTATGGCTAAAGCTAATGATCCAAGATGGCGATTATAAACAAAATGGTTACCGTGGAGAGAAGATGGCGGATTTCAAAATGGCAGTTCAAGGATACAAAAGTGGTTGCCCTGGATACTGACCAAGTGCATGATGGGAACCAGGAAGTCAGACCAGGCAGAGCACATGGAGCTCAGGGAGCAGATGGCAGACAGGTCAGGCAGTGAGGAAGCCTCATTTGAAGAACAAGGTACAAGTAAGTGGGAATATATGATAACAAATATAGGAAACGAATGAAGGAGAAGCATCTATGTGATGATATTAATACTTTAAATTTGTAGAAGCTAAAAGCGAATAATTGTGAGCTAATGAGTAAAATTTTCAAAGTCACGTACATACGTTAGATTTCCATGAGCCCAAATAGGGCCTCGTTAGCTCTTTAAAATGCGGCTCAACAAGACAGTATATCATTAAATATGAACAACAATTAACGGTACAACAGGAATACTTGATTTTGGATGGTTTTATTGAAATGAAGATAAAACGACTAATGTTAGGATTTTACAAAATCACGGCACCTCGTTGGATTTGGACTGAACTTGACAGGGCCAATTGGCCCCTTGGAAACTTTAAAAATTAAAGCCCAGATTGGCATTAATTAATTGCTGTTGTTTTATTTAGTTGAATTGTGAACTAATGAGTCAAATTTTCAAAGTCACGTATATACGTTAGACTTCCATGAGCCCAAATAGGGCCTCATTAACTCTTTGAAATGCGACTCAACAAGACAGTATGTCATTAAATGTGAACAACAATTAACGGTATAACATTGACCCCTTGGAAACTTTAAAAATTAAAGCCCAGAAAGGCATTAATTAATTACTGTTATTTTATTTAGTTGATGACACACCCCAAGGCTTGATCAACCTGGGCGGGGCCTTCCTTGGAAGAGGGTGTCTAGTGATAAATGGCCGAAACACCCAATGATTCCAAGGTCCACTACTGATGATGTGTCCTTAAATATTACCTTAAAAAATTAAAATACACAATAATGTCAAATTAAGGAGACAATAAAAAGATAATACAATAAAATAAATAAAAAGAAAACGTAACAATAAATAATAAAGGATTGAAAAGAACATGGATTCAGACTAAGAAAAGTATTTAAACAATAAGGTTAAGTGTGTAAATGAAGGGCATCATATACATGGGGAGTGGCCAAAAGTGCTGTCTCAGGGCCTCCTGGGGGCAAGCTGGTCACTTCTCAAGGACAGAAGGAGGAGGACTGAGACGGGGAAGGGAAATGGGGACTGAGCATGACGTGCGGTGGCCCGTGCCTTTCCAGTGGCCCTCCATCCAAC
Organism: Copadichromis virginalis; assembly: GCF_057382275.1. NCBI lineage: Eukaryota > Metazoa > Chordata > Actinopteri > Cichliformes > Cichlidae > Copadichromis > Copadichromis virginalis. Next base: position 44,507,654 of record NC_140623.1, on the reverse strand, counting down.
CACCCAGTCGTCGGACGAAGTGGGGAGGGATCATTGCGTTTTCTCTCACAAACCCTAACCAGCCAGTGCCTTCGGAATACAGGTCCCTCTAGAGTCCAGTGATCCTCGTCCGGACCCCCTCCAAGTACCTACTTGTGCCCTCATACAATCAACGATTGTTCGTGAAGTGATAAGTATACTTTTTGGTTAAAATTGGAAGGCTGATCACAGTGCCAACACCGGAGATGGACATCCTTACCCAGGACTCCAACCCCTTAACCTAACCGTGGGGGACCCTAGCCAAGAAATCCAATCCTAACCCTAACCGTGGGATGTCCTGACCAGGGATTTTAACCCTAAACCTAACCAAGGATGGACTTAATTTAGATGAATTTGTTCTGTTTCATCACTCTTCTCTCCCCTCTGTCTATCCATCTCTTGGGGGCCGAGGGGAGGAATGAGTGACAGCCCGATCCGGCGGGGAGGGAACTCTGCCAGACCGGTGGACCCCTCCTGGCTCTTCCTTCTCCTCTCTCTCTCTCTCTCTCTCTATCTCTATCTCTCTCTCTCTCTCCCTCCCTCTCTCCCGCTTCCTCACCTCTCAAGAGAAGGAATAGTAATAATAATAATAATAATAATGATATAATAGTACTAATAATACTAATATTAAATAATAGTAGACAATACTAATAGTAAATAATACTAATAGTACATAATAATACTAATAATAGTAAATAATAATAATAATAGTGCTAATAATACTAATAGTAGATTATAATAATATCAATAATGGATAATAGTTAATAATATAGAAATAAAATAGAATAATATAGGAAATAAAATAAAATAAAATACAATAAATTAATATAGGATTAAATAGGCTCTTCCTTCTCTTTTCTTTCTCTCTCTCTCTCTCTCTCTCTTTTTCTCTCTCTCTCTCTCTCTCTTTCTCACCTCTTTTTTTAAATCAGTGGGAACAAAATGGCTGCCTGTGCTCATCAGGATCCAAAATGGTGGTCCAGCTGGACATGGACTGGTTGCCCCTGGTAACAAGAAGATGGAAGACCCAAGATGGTGGAGGAACTCATCCAGATCCAATATGGCGGTTCGTTGTAAACAAATACAGTCGCCCTTGGTTACAAAATGGTGGAGGGCTAATGCTAATGCTAAGCTAATGCTAACAATTATATGACAGTGACACATGATATAGGACAATATGTACATGTGACTAGTCAACTTTATATTGAATTTCGTTGATGCTAATATGGAAGCTAACATTACACTATGGCTAAAGCTAATGATCCAAGATGGCGATTATAAACAAAATGGTTACCGTGGAGAGAAGATGGCGGATTTCAAAATGGCAGTTCAAGGATACAAAAGTGGTTGCCCTGGATACTGACCAAGTGCATGATGGGAACCAGGAAGTCAGACCAGGCAGAGCACATGGAGCTCAGGGAGCAGATGGCAGACAGGTCAGGCAGTGAGGAAGCCTCATTTGAAGAACAAGGTACAAGTAAGTGGGAATATATGATAACAAATATAGGAAACGAATGAAGGAGAAGCATCTATGTGATGATATTAATACTTTAAATTTGTAGAAGCTAAAAGCGAATAATTGTGAGCTAATGAGTAAAATTTTCAAAGTCACGTACATACGTTAGATTTCCATGAGCCCAAATAGGGCCTCGTTAGCTCTTTAAAATGCGGCTCAACAAGACAGTATATCATTAAATATGAACAACAATTAACGGTACAACAGGAATACTTGATTTTGGATGGTTTTATTGAAATGAAGATAAAACGACTAATGTTAGGATTTTACAAAATCACGGCACCTCGTTGGATTTGGACTGAACTTGACAGGGCCAATTGGCCCCTTGGAAACTTTAAAAATTAAAGCCCAGATTGGCATTAATTAATTGCTGTTGTTTTATTTAGTTGAATTGTGAACTAATGAGTCAAATTTTCAAAGTCACGTATATACGTTAGACTTCCATGAGCCCAAATAGGGCCTCATTAACTCTTTGAAATGCGACTCAACAAGACAGTATGTCATTAAATGTGAACAACAATTAACGGTATAACATTGACCCCTTGGAAACTTTAAAAATTAAAGCCCAGAAAGGCATTAATTAATTACTGTTATTTTATTTAGTTGATGACACACCCCAAGGCTTGATCAACCTGGGCGGGGCCTTCCTTGGAAGAGGGTGTCTAGTGATAAATGGCCGAAACACCCAATGATTCCAAGGTCCACTACTGATGATGTGTCCTTAAATATTACCTTAAAAAATTAAAATACACAATAATGTCAAATTAAGGAGACAATAAAAAGATAATACAATAAAATAAATAAAAAGAAAACGTAACAATAAATAATAAAGGATTGAAAAGAACATGGATTCAGACTAAGAAAAGTATTTAAACAATAAGGTTAAGTGTGTAAATGAAGGGCATCATATACATGGGGAGTGGCCAAAAGTGCTGTCTCAGGGCCTCCTGGGGGCAAGCTGGTCACTTCTCAAGGACAGAAGGAGGAGGACTGAGACGGGGAAGGGAAATGGGGACTGAGCATGACGTGCGGTGGCCCGTGCCTTTCCAGTGGCCCTCCATCCAACCACCCAGTCGTCGGACGAAGTGGGGAGGGATCATTGCGTTTTCTCTCACAAACCCTAACCAGCCAGTGCCTTCGGAATACAGGTCCCTCTAGAGTCCAGTGATCCTCGTCCGGACCCCCTCCAAGTACCTACTTGTGCCCTCATACAATCAACGATTGTTCGTGAAGTGATAAGTATACTTTTTGGTTAAAATTGGAAGGCTGATCACAGTGCCAACACCGGAGATGGACATCCTTACCCAGGACTCCAACCCCTTAACCTAACCGTGGGGGACCCTAGCCAAGAAATCCAATCCTAACCCTAACCGTGGGATGTCCTGACCAGGGATTTTAACCCTAAACCTAACCAAGGATGGACTTAATTTAGATGAATTTGTTCTGTTTCATCACTCTTCTCTCCCCTCTGTCTATCCATCTCTTGGGGGCCGAGGGGAGGAATGAGTGACAGCCCGATCCGGCGGGGAGGGAACTCTGCCAGACCGGTGGACCCCTCCTGGCTCTTCCTTCTCCTCTCTCTCTCTCTCTCTCTCTATCTCTATCTCTCTCTCTCTCTCCCTCCCTCTCTCCCGCTTCCTCACCTCTCAAGAGAAGGAATAGTAATAATAATAATAATAATAATGATATAATAGTACTAATAATACTAATATTAAATAATAGTAGACAATACTAATAGTAAATAATACTAATAGTACATAATAATACTAATAATAGTAAATAATAATAATAATAGTGCTAATAATACTAATAGTAGATTATAATAATATCAATAATGGATAATAGTTAATAATATAGAAATAAAATAGAATAATATAGGAAATAAAATAAAATAAAATACAATAAATTAATATAGGATTAAATAGGCTCTTCCTTCTCTTTTCTTTCTCTCTCTCTCTCTCTCTCTCTTTTTCTCTCTCTCTCTCTCTCTCTTTCTCACCTCTTTTTTTAAATCAGTGGGAACAAAATGGCTGCCTGTGCTCATCAGGATCCAAAATGGTGGTCCAGCTGGACATGGACTGGTTGCCCCTGGTAACAAGAAGATGGAAGACCCAAGATGGTGGAGGAACTCATCCAGATCCAATATGGCGGTTCGTTGTAAACAAATACAGTCGCCCTTGGTTACAAAATGGTGGAGGGCTAATGCTAATGCTAAGCTAATGCTAACAATTATATGACAGTGACACATGATATAGGACAATATGTACATGTGACTAGTCAACTTTATATTGAATTTCGTTGATGCTAATATGGAAGCTAACATTACACTATGGCTAAAGCTAATGATCCAAGATGGCGATTATAAACAAAATGGTTACCGTGGAGAGAAGATGGCGGATTTCAAAATGGCAGTTCAAGGATACAAAAGTGGTTGCCCTGGATACTGACCAAGTGCATGATGGGAACCAGGAAGTCAGACCAGGCAGAGCACATGGAGCTCAGGGAGCAGATGGCAGACAGGTCAGGCAGTGAGGAAGCCTCATTTGAAGAACAAGGTACAAGTAAGTGGGAATATATGATAACAAATATAGGAAACGAATGAAGGAGAAGCATCTATGTGATGATATTAATACTTTAAATTTGTAGAAGCTAAAAGCGAATAATTGTGAGCTAATGAGTAAAATTTTCAAAGTCACGTACATACGTTAGATTTCCATGAGCCCAAATAGGGCCTCGTTAGCTCTTTAAAATGCGGCTCAACAAGACAGTATATCATTAAATATGAACAACAATTAACGGTACAACAGGAATACTTGATTTTGGATGGTTTTATTGAAATGAAGATAAAACGACTAATGTTAGGATTTTACAAAATCACGGCACCTCGTTGGATTTGGACTGAACTTGACAGGGCCAATTGGCCCCTTGGAAACTTTAAAAATTAAAGCCCAGATTGGCATTAATTAATTGCTGTTGTTTTATTTAGTTGAATTGTGAACTAATGAGTCAAATTTTCAAAGTCACGTATATACGTTAGACTTCCATGAGCCCAAATAGGGCCTCATTAACTCTTTGAAATGCGACTCAACAAGACAGTATGTCATTAAATGTGAACAACAATTAACGGTATAACATTGACCCCTTGGAAACTTTAAAAATTAAAGCCCAGAAAGGCATTAATTAATTACTGTTATTTTATTTAGTTGATGACACACCCCAAGGCTTGATCAACCTGGGCGGGGCCTTCCTTGGAAGAGGGTGTCTAGTGATAAATGGCCGAAACACCCAATGATTCCAAGGTCCACTACTGATGATGTGTCCTTAAATATTACCTTAAAAAATTAAAATACACAATAATGTCAAATTAAGGAGACAATAAAAAGATAATACAATAAAATAAATAAAAAGAAAACGTAACAATAAATAATAAAGGATTGAAAAGAACATGGATTCAGACTAAGAAAAGTATTTAAACAATAAGGTTAAGTGTGTAAATGAAGGGCATCATATACATGGGGAGTGGCCAAAAGTGCTGTCTCAGGGCCTCCTGGGGGCAAGCTGGTCACTTCTCAAGGACAGAAGGAGGAGGACTGAGACGGGGAAGGGAAATGGGGACTGAGCATGACGTGCGGTGGCCCGTGCCTTTCCAGTGGCCCTCCATCCAACCACCCAGTCGTCGGACGAAGTGGGGAGGGATCATTGCGTTTTCTCTCACAAACCCTAACCAGCCAGTGCCTTCGGAATACAGGTCCCTCTAGAGTCCAGTGATCCTCGTCCGGACCCCCTCCAAGTACCTACTTGTGCCCTCATACAATCAACGATTGTTCGTGAAGTGATAAGTATACTTTTTGGTTAAAATTGGAAGGCTGATCACAGTGCCAACACCGGAGATGGACATCCTTACCCAGGACTCCAACCCCTTAACCTAACCGTGGGGGACCCTAGCCAAGAAATCCAATCCTAACCCTAACCGTGGGATGTCCTGACCAGGGATTTTAACCCTAAACCTAACCAAGGATGGACTTAATTTAGATGAATTTGTTCTGTTTCATCACTCTTCTCTCCCCTCTGTCTATCCATCTCTTGGGGGCCGAGGGGAGGAATGAGTGACAGCCCGATCCGGCGGGGAGGGAACTCTGCCAGACCGGTGGACCCCTCCTGGCTCTTCCTTCTCCTCTCTCTCTCTCTCTCTCTCTATCTCTATCTCTCTCTCTCTCTCCCTCCCTCTCTCCCGCTTCCTCACCTCTCAAGAGAAGGAATAGTAATAATAATAATAATAATAATGATATAATAGTACTAATAATACTAATATTAAATAATAGTAGACAATACTAATAGTAAATAATACTAATAGTACATAATAATACTAATAATAGTAAATAATAATAATAATAGTGCTAATAATACTAATAGTAGATTATAATAATATCAATAATGGATAATAGTTAATAATATAGAAATAAAATAGAATAATATAGGAAATAAAATAAAATAAAATACAATAAATTAATATAGGATTAAATAGGCTCTTCCTTCTCTTTTCTTTCTCTCTCTCTCTCTCTCTCTCTTTTTCTCTCTCTCTCTCTCTCTCTTTCTCACCTCTTTTTTTAAATCAGTGGGAACAAAATGGCTGCCTGTGCTCATCAGGATCCAAAATGGTGGTCCAGCTGGACATGGACTGGTTGCCCCTGGTAACAAGAAGATGGAAGACCCAAGATGGTGGAGGAACTCATCCAGATCCAATATGGCGGTTCGTTGTAAACAAATACAGTCGCCCTTGGTTACAAAATGGTGGAGGGCTAATGCTAATGCTAAGCTAATGCTAACAATTATATGACAGTGACACATGATATAGGACAATATGTACATGTGACTAGTCAACTTTATATTGAATTTCGTTGATGCTAATATGGAAGCTAACATTACACTATGGCTAAAGCTAATGATCCAAGATGGCGATTATAAACAAAATGGTTACCGTGGAGAGAAGATGGCGGATTTCAAAATGGCAGTTCAAGGATACAAAAGTGGTTGCCCTGGATACTGACCAAGTGCATGATGGGAACCAGGAAGTCAGACCAGGCAGAGCACATGGAGCTCAGGGAGCAGATGGCAGACAGGTCAGGCAGTGAGGAAGCCTCATTTGAAGAACAAGGTACAAGTAAGTGGGAATATATGATAACAAATATAGGAAACGAATGAAGGAGAAGCATCTATGTGATGATATTAATACTTTAAATTTGTAGAAGCTAAAAGCGAATAATTGTGAGCTAATGAGTAAAATTTTCAAAGTCACGTACATACGTTAGATTTCCATGAGCCCAAATAGGGCCTCGTTAGCTCTTTAAAATGCGGCTCAACAAGACAGTATATCATTAAATATGAACAACAATTAACGGTACAACAGGAATACTTGATTTTGGATGGTTTTATTGAAATGAAGATAAAACGACTAATGTTAGGATTTTACAAAATCACGGCACCTCGTTGGATTTGGACTGAACTTGACAGGGCCAATTGGCCCCTTGGAAACTTTAAAAATTAAAGCCCAGATTGGCATTAATTAATTGCTGTTGTTTTATTTAGTTGAATTGTGAACTAATGAGTCAAATTTTCAAAGTCACGTATATACGTTAGACTTCCATGAGCCCAAATAGGGCCTCATTAACTCTTTGAAATGCGACTCAACAAGACAGTATGTCATTAAATGTGAACAACAATTAACGGTATAACATTGACCCCTTGGAAACTTTAAAAATTAAAGCCCAGAAAGGCATTAATTAATTACTGTTATTTTATTTAGTTGATGACACACCCCAAGGCTTGATCAACCTGGGCGGGGCCTTCCTTGGAAGAGGGTGTCTAGTGATAAATGGCCGAAACACCCAATGATTCCAAGGTCCACTACTGATGATGTGTCCTTAAATATTACCTTAAAAAATTAAAATACACAATAATGTCAAATTAAGGAGACAATAAAAAGATAATACAATAAAATAAATAAAAAGAAAACGTAACAATAAATAATAAAGGATTGAAAAGAACATGGATTCAGACTAAGAAAAGTATTTAAACAATAAGGTTAAGTGTGTAAATGAAGGGCATCATATACATGGGGAGTGGCCAAAAGTGCTGTCTCAGGGCCTCCTGGGGGCAAGCTGGTCACTTCTCAAGGACAGAAGGAGGAGGACTGAGACGGGGAAGGGAAATGGGGACTGAGCATGACGTGCGGTGGCCCGTGCCTTTCCAGTGGCCCTCCATCCAACCACCCAGTCGTCGGACGAAGTGGGGAGGGATCATTGCGTTTTCTCTCACAAACCCTAACCAGCCAGTGCCTTCGGAATACAGGTCCCTCTAGAGTCCAGTGATCCTCGTCCGGACCCCCTCCAAGTACCTACTTGTGCCCTCATACAATCAACGATTGTTCGTGAAGTGATAAGTATACTTTTTGGTTAAAATTGGAAGGCTGATCACAGTGCCAACACCGGAGATGGACATCCTTACCCAGGACTCCAACCCCTTAACCTAACCGTGGGGGACCCTAGCCAAGAAATCCAATCCTAACCCTAACCGTGGGATGTCCTGACCAGGGATTTTAACCCTAAACCTAACCAAGGATGGACTTAATTTAGATGAATTTGTTCTGTTTCATCACTCTTCTCTCCCCTCTGTCTATCCATCTCTTGGGGGCCGAGGGGAGGAATGAGTGACAGCCCGATCCGGCGGGGAGGGAACTCTGCCAGACCGGTGGACCCCTCCTGGCTCTTCCTTCTCCTCTCTCTCTCTCTCTCTCTCTATCTCTATCTCTCTCTCTCTCTCCCTCCCTCTCTCCCGCTTCCTCACCTCTCAAGAGAAGGAATAGTAATAATAATAATAATAATAATGATATAATAGTACTAATAATACTAATATTAAATAATAGTAGACAATACTAATAGTAAATAATACTAATAGTACATAATAATACTAATAATAGTAAATAATAATAATAATAGTGCTAATAATACTAATAGTAGATTATAATAATATCAATAATGGATAATAGTTAATAATATAGAAATAAAATAGAATAATATAGGAAATAAAATAAAATAAAATACAATAAATTAATATAGGATTAAATAGGCTCTTCCTTCTCTTTTCTTTCTCTCTCTCTCTCTCTCTCTCTTTTTCTCTCTCTCTCTCTCTCTCTTTCTCACCTCTTTTTTTAAATCAGTGGGAACAAAATGGCTGCCTGTGCTCATCAGGATCCAAAATGGTGGTCCAGCTGGACATGGACTGGTTGCCCCTGGTAACAAGAAGATGGAAGACCCAAGATGGTGGAGGAACTCATCCAGATCCAATATGGCGGTTCGTTGTAAACAAATACAGTCGCCCTTGGTTACAAAATGGTGGAGGGCTAATGCTAATGCTAAGCTAATGCTAACAATTATATGACAGTGACACATGATATAGGACAATATGTACATGTGACTAGTCAACTTTATATTGAATTTCGTTGATGCTAATATGGAAGCTAACATTACACTATGGCTAAAGCTAATGATCCAAGATGGCGATTATAAACAAAATGGTTACCGTGGAGAGAAGATGGCGGATTTCAAAATGGCAGTTCAAGGATACAAAAGTGGTTGCCCTGGATACTGACCAAGTGCATGATGGGAACCAGGAAGTCAGACCAGGCAGAGCACATGGAGCTCAGGGAGCAGATGGCAGACAGGTCAGGCAGTGAGGAAGCCTCATTTGAAGAACAAGGTACAAGTAAGTGGGAATATATGATAACAAATATAGGAAACGAATGAAGGAGAAGCATCTATGTGATGATATTAATACTTTAAATTTGTAGAAGCTAAAAGCGAATAATTGTGAGCTAATGAGTAAAATTTTCAAAGTCACGTACATACGTTAGATTTCCATGAGCCCAAATAGGGCCTCGTTAGCTCTTTAAAATGCGGCTCAACAAGACAGTATATCATTAAATATGAACAACAATTAACGGTACAACAGGAATACTTGATTTTGGATGGTTTTATTGAAATGAAGATAAAACGACTAATGTTAGGATTTTACAAAATCACGGCACCTCGTTGGATTTGGACTGAACTTGACAGGGCCAATTGGCCCCTTGGAAACTTTAAAAATTAAAGCCCAGATTGGCATTAATTAATTGCTGTTGTTTTATTTAGTTGAATTGTGAACTAATGAGTCAAATTTTCAAAGTCACGTATATACGTTAGACTTCCATGAGCCCAAATAGGGCCTCATTAACTCTTTGAAATGCGACTCAACAAGACAGTATGTCATTAAATGTGAACAACAATTAACGGTATAACATTGACCCCTTGGAAACTTTAAAAATTAAAGCCCAGAAAGGCATTAATTAATTACTGTTATTTTATTTAGTTGATGACACACCCCAAGGCTTGATCAACCTGGGCGGGGCCTTCCTTGGAAGAGGGTGTCTAGTGATAAATGGCCGAAACACCCAATGATTCCAAGGTCCACTACTGATGATGTGTCCTTAAATATTACCTTAAAAAATTAAAATACACAATAATGTCAAATTAAGGAGACAATAAAAAGATAATACAATAAAATAAATAAAAAGAAAACGTAACAATAAATAATAAAGGATTGAAAAGAACATGGATTCAGACTAAGAAAAGTATTTAAACAATAAGGTTAAGTGTGTAAATGAAGGGCATCATATACATGGGGAGTGGCCAAAAGTGCTGTCTCAGGGCCTCCTGGGGGCAAGCTGGTCACTTCTCAAGGACAGAAGGAGGAGGACTGAGACGGGGAAGGGAAATGGGGACTGAGCATGACGTGCGGTGGCCCGTGCCTTTCCAGTGGCCCTCCATCCAACCACCCAGTCGTCGGACGAAGTGGGGAGGGATCATTGCGTTTTCTCTCACAAACCCTAACCAGCCAGTGCCTTCGGAATACAGGTCCCTCTAGAGTCCAGTGATCCTCGTCCGGACCCCCTCCAAGTACCTACTTGTGCCCTCATACAATCAACGATTGTTCGTGAAGTGATAAGTATACTTTTTGGTTAAAATTGGAAGGCTGATCACAGTGCCAACACCGGAGATGGACATCCTTACCCAGGACTCCAACCCCTTAACCTAACCGTGGGGGACCCTAGCCAAGAAATCCAATCCTAACCCTAACCGTGGGATGTCCTGACCAGGGATTTTAACCCTAAACCTAACCAAGGATGGACTTAATTTAGATGAATTTGTTCTGTTTCATCACTCTTCTCTCCCCTCTGTCTATCCATCTCTTGGGGGCCGAGGGGAGGAATGAGTGACAGCCCGATCCGGCGGGGAGGGAACTCTGCCAGACCGGTGGACCCCTCCTGGCTCTTCCTTCTCCTCTCTCTCTCTCTCTCTCTCTATCTCTATCTCTCTCTCTCTCTCCCTCCCTCTCTCCCGCTTCCTCACCTCTCAAGAGAAGGAATAGTAATAATAATAATAATAATAATGATATAATAGTACTAATAATACTAATATTAAATAATAGTAGACAATACTAATAGTAAATAATACTAATAGTACATAATAATACTAATAATAGTAAATAATAATAATAATAGTGCTAATAATACTAATAGTAGATTATAATAATATCAATAATGGATAATAGTTAATAATATAGAAATAAAATAGAATAATATAGGAAATAAAATAAAATAAAATACAATAAATTAATATAGGATTAAATAGGCTCTTCCTTCTCTTTTCTTTCTCTCTCTCTCTCTCTCTCTCTTTTTCTCTCTCTCTCTCTCTCTCTTTCTCACCTCTTTTTTTAAATCAGTGGGAACAAAATGGCTGCCTGTGCTCATCAGGATCCAAAATGGTGGTCCAGCTGGACATGGACTGGTTGCCCCTGGTAACAAGAAGATGGAAGACCCAAGATGGTGGAGGAACTCATCCAGATCCAATATGGCGGTTCGTTGTAAACAAATACAGTCGCCCTTGGTTACAAAATGGTGGAGGGCTAATGCTAATGCTAAGCTAATGCTAACAATTATATGACAGTGACACATGATATAGGACAATATGTACATGTGACTAGTCAACTTTATATTGAATTTCGTTGATGCTAATATGGAAGCTAACATTACACTATGGCTAAAGCTAATGATCCAAGATGGCGATTATAAACAAAATGGTTACCGTGGAGAGAAGATGGCGGATTTCAAAATGGCAGTTCAAGGATACAAAAGTGGTTGCCCTGGATACTGACCAAGTGCATGATGGGAACCAGGAAGTCAGACCAGGCAGAGCACATGGAGCTCAGGGAGCAGATGGCAGACAGGTCAGGCAGTGAGGAAGCCTCATTTGAAGAACAAGGTACAAGTAAGTGGGAATATATGATAACAAATATAGGAAACGAATGAAGGAGAAGCATCTATGTGATGATATTAATACTTTAAATTTGTAGAAGCTAAAAGCGAATAATTGTGAGCTAATGAGTAAAATTTTCAAAGTCACGTACATACGTTAGATTTCCATGAGCCCAAATAGGGCCTCGTTAGCTCTTTAAAATGCGGCTCAACAAGACAGTATATCATTAAATATGAACAACAATTAACGGTACAACAGGAATACTTGATTTTGGATGGTTTTATTGAAATGAAGATAAAACGACTAATGTTAGGATTTTACAAAATCACGGCACCTCGTTGGATTTGGACTGAACTTGACAGGGCCAATTGGCCCCTTGGAAACTTTAAAAATTAAAGCCCAGATTGGCATTAATTAATTGCTGTTGTTTTATTTAGTTGAATTGTGAACTAATGAGTCAAATTTTCAAAGTCACGTATATACGTTAGACTTCCATGAGCCCAAATAGGGCCTCATTAACTCTTTGAAATGCGACTCAACAAGACAGTATGTCATTAAATGTGAACAACAATTAACGGTATAACATTGACCCCTTGGAAACTTTAAAAATTAAAGCCCAGAAAGGCATTAATTAATTACTGTTATTTTATTTAGTTGATGACACACCCCAAGGCTTGATCAACCTGGGCGGGGCCTTCCTTGGAAGAGGGTGTCTAGTGATAAATGGCCGAAACACCCAATGATTCCAAGGTCCACTACTGATGATGTGTCCTTAAATATTACCTTAAAAAATTAAAATACACAATAATGTCAAATTAAGGAGACAATAAAAAGATAATACAATAAAATAAATAAAAAGAAAACGTAACAATAAATAATAAAGGATTGAAAAGAACATGGATTCAGACTAAGAAAAGTATTTAAACAATAAGGTTAAGTGTGTAAATGAAGGGCATCATATACATGGGGAGTGGCCAAAAGTGCTGTCTCAGGGCCTCCTGGGGGCAAGCTGGTCACTTCTCAAGGACAGAAGGAGGAGGACTGAGACGGGGAAGGGAAATGGGGACTGAGCATGACGTGCGGTGGCCCGTGCCTTTCCAGTGGCCCTCCATCCAACCACCCAGTCGTCGGACGAAGTGGGGAGGGATCATTGCGTTTTCTCTCACAAACCCTAACCAGCCAGTGCCTTCGGAATACAGGTCCCTCTAGAGTCCAGTGATCCTCGTCCGGACCCCCTCCAAGTACCTACTTGTGCCCTCATACAATCAACGATTGTTCGTGAAGTGATAAGTATACTTTTTGGTTAAAATTGGAAGGCTGATCACAGTGCCAACACCGGAGATGGACATCCTTACCCAGGACTCCAACCCCTTAACCTAACCGTGGGGGACCCTAGCCAAGAAATCCAATCCTAACCCTAACCGTGGGATGTCCTGACCAGGGATTTTAACCCTAAACCTAACCAAGGATGGACTTAATTTAGATGAATTTGTTCTGTTTCATCACTCTTCTCTCCCCTCTGTCTATCCATCTCTTGGGGGCCGAGGGGAGGAATGAGTGACAGCCCGATCCGGCGGGGAGGGAACTCTGCCAGACCGGTGGACCCCTCCTGGCTCTTCCTTCTCCTCTCTCTCTCTCTCTCTCTCTATCTCTATCTCTCTCTCTCTCTCCCTCCCTCTCTCCCGCTTCCTCACCTCTCAAGAGAAGGAATAGTAATAATAATAATAATAATAATGATATAATAGTACTAATAATACTAATATTAAATAATAGTAGACAATACTAATAGTAAATAATACTAATAGTACATAATAATACTAATAATAGTAAATAATAATAATAATAGTGCTAATAATACTAATAGTAGATTATAATAATATCAATAATGGATAATAGTTAATAATATAGAAATAAAATAGAATAATATAGGAAATAAAATAAAATAAAATACAATAAATTAATATAGGATTAAATAGGCTCTTCCTTCTCTTTTCTTTCTCTCTCTCTCTCTCTCTCTCTTTTTCTCTCTCTCTCTCTCTCTCTTTCTCACCTCTTTTTTTAAATCAGTGGGAACAAAATGGCTGCCTGTGCTCATCAGGATCCAAAATGGTGGTCCAGCTGGACATGGACTGGTTGCCCCTGGTAACAAGAAGATGGAAGACCCAAGATGGTGGAGGAACTCATCCAGATCCAATATGGCGGTTCGTTGTAAACAAATACAGTCGCCCTTGGTTACAAAATGGTGGAGGGCTAATGCTAATGCTAAGCTAATGCTAACAATTATATGACAGTGACACATGATATAGGACAATATGTACATGTGACTAGTCAACTTTATATTGAATTTCGTTGATGCTAATATGGAAGCTAACATTACACTATGGCTAAAGCTAATGATCCAAGATGGCGATTATAAACAAAATGGTTACCGTGGAGAGAAGATGGCGGATTTCAAAATGGCAGTTCAAGGATACAAAAGTGGTTGCCCTGGATACTGACCAAGTGCATGATGGGAACCAGGAAGTCAGACCAGGCAGAGCACATGGAGCTCAGGGAGCAGATGGCAGACAGGTCAGGCAGTGAGGAAGCCTCATTTGAAGAACAAGGTACAAGTAAGTGGGAATATATGATAACAAATATAGGAAACGAATGAAGGAGAAGCATCTATGTGATGATATTAATACTTTAAATTTGTAGAAGCTAAAAGCGAATAATTGTGAGCTAATGAGTAAAATTTTCAAAGTCACGTACATACGTTAGATTTCCATGAGCCCAAATAGGGCCTCGTTAGCTCTTTAAAATGCGGCTCAACAAGACAGTATATCATTAAATATGAACAACAATTAACGGTACAACAGGAATACTTGATTTTGGATGGTTTTATTGAAATGAAGATAAAACGACTAATGTTAGGATTTTACAAAATCACGGCACCTCGTTGGATTTGGACTGAACTTGACAGGGCCAATTGGCCCCTTGGAAACTTTAAAAATTAAAGCCCAGATTGGCATTAATTAATTGCTGTTGTTTTATTTAGTTGAATTGTGAACTAATGAGTCAAATTTTCAAAGTCACGTATATACGTTAGACTTCCATGAGCCCAAATAGGGCCTCATTAACTCTTTGAAATGCGACTCAACAAGACAGTATGTCATTAAATGTGAACAACAATTAACGGTATAACATTGACCCCTTGGAAACTTTAAAAATTAAAGCCCAGAAAGGCATTAATTAATTACTGTTATTTTATTTAGTTGATGACACACCCCAAGGCTTGATCAACCTGGGCGGGGCCTTCCTTGGAAGAGGGTGTCTAGTGATAAATGGCCGAAACACCCAATGATTCCAAGGTCCACTACTGATGATGTGTCCTTAAATATTACCTTAAAAAATTAAAATACACAATAATGTCAAATTAAGGAGACAATAAAAAGATAATACAATAAAATAAATAAAAAGAAAACGTAACAATAAATAATAAAGGATTGAAAAGAACATGGATTCAGACTAAGAAAAGTATTTAAACAATAAGGTTAAGTGTGTAAATGAAGGGCATCATATACATGGGGAGTGGCCAAAAGTGCTGTCTCAGGGCCTCCTGGGGGCAAGCTGGTCACTTCTCAAGGACAGAAGGAGGAGGACTGAGACGGGGAAGGGAAATGGGGACTGAGCATGACGTGCGGTGGCCCGTGCCTTTCCAGTGGCCCTCCATCCAACCACCCAGTCGTCGGACGAAGTGGGGAGGGATCATTGCGTTTTCTCTCACAAACCCTAACCCTAACCCCTAACCCTAACCCCCCTAACCCTAACCCCTAACCCTAACCCTAATACGGACAGTACACCATAAAAGTGTGATTGTAGAGGCACGCGACACGGGCTTATACCCCAGGGGTATGATAAAACAGGTGTCCAGGCTCTCTAGTTTTATAAAACCGGCTGTGCCCACAGAACAAGTTAGGAGGCAACTTGATCAAAACACAGACTCTTGGATGTCTAAAAATTTAGATATTCTTTATGATCATTATGCCACTATCATTGAATCTTTAAAAGAAACTAGAAAGACTGAGGTGTCATTTCAGGTGGCAAAGACGTGGGCTTTTAAAAGATACGGGGCTCGCTTACGTGTTTCTACAATGTCAACAGTTGAAACTCTGCTTAAATCGTCAGGGGAAGAGGGTGGAGGGAGGGCCCGTTCGGAGGCCGGCCACACACGGGAACAGAATACAGTACAGAGGGGGGGAAGATCGGGGGTAATGCCGAGTGATCTGAGAGATGATAATGAATTTCCGCCCTTACCTACAGTGGTTAAAAACCAGACTGCTAGCAGCAGTAATATACAAAATGTTTCCTATCAGAAAAACCTATCGTTGGGAAAAAGGAAAACTATTGTAGAAGAGCTGAATGAGCTTCAGACTGTGAATGCCCGTGCGCCGGCCACCGCGGGAGCTCTCCCGAAGGGGAGAAATAGAGATGGGGGGAAGATGGGAGAGGGTGGGAGTAGGGTGGAGACAACAGTCAGAATTAGATCAAACGTGGTGGTTGATTTAGATGAAACCGATGACATTCTGCCTGCCTCTTTGTGCTCTCCCCCTGTGCGTCCTAGAAATATTGTGCGCTGTGACTTGCCCTTAACGGCCGCGAACAGGTTGACATCTGAGCCTGCCACCCCTTCAGTTTCCTGCTCCACGTCTCGCGCAGGAGACCGGACGAATGGTCCGGACCCTATAATGAAACAACAAAAGCGAGTAAAAATCCAAACCTCTGCTAAAACAGGTGACAAGGTAGTGGGTGAAATGACGATTGAGGCCCTGCAACAGCAGGAGCCGGCGGGAAACCTGAGCAGTGACTCATTGGACCGCTCTGATCCCCACTATTATAATATTAAGAGTAATTTTCACCTGAATGAGGAGGATAATGAGAGCGAGGGCTCGGTGGCAGAATTTAAAACCGTGCGGCAAATAAAGCAGAGGGAGTCTCACAGCGGGCGCGGGCTTACGGGAAAGGGAGAGTCGGTCGGGGCGGAGGCGGAGACGAGGGGCGCAGAGGGGGGTTACCATACACCTACGTACCATCGGGCGAGACCTGGTAGGAAATTACAGGATTGGAGAATCAAAGTGGATAAACCGGTAGTTTTCTTGGGGGACTCCAATCTAAATAGAATACCCCCCTTCGAGAATGATCAGATTCAGGTGGAAAGCTACCCGGGTGCGAACTTTTACCATTTCTTCAACCTGTTGGAAATGACGCCGGTGTGTGAAAATGTGGAAATGGTGATTTTGTCTGTAGGCCTTAATAATAAGGATCAGGACCCCCAGAAAACATCAATTAAACAACTACGCAAGGTGGTGAATGGGGCGAAAGCCGTGTTTCCGAGTGCGGACATTTTTGTAGCCCACATTCACTTTTCCAGATCACTATCCAAACTCCAACAGTCAAATCTCACTATGATCAATAACTTCATTAGTACACATTATAATTATTTACCGTGTATACCTCAACAATACTTCCATACCACAGCTGATGGCATTCATTGGACGAGTGAGACGGCTAAAAGTATCTTTGACAGCTGGTGTGAAGGCCTGCGACTCAGCGTGGGTCTTACGATGTAGTATCGTGGTTTAATGTATGTGGGGGGAATTTGGGCCTGTTTGGGAGCGCGTTTGCAGCAACACCGGTATGCCATACGGGCAGATCAGCCGCGCTCCACAGTGGCCACTCACTTCAGGGAACGCACAGAGGAGGCCCTGAGCATCGTGAGCCTACAGGCCAACCCGGGCTGGTCGGTCGGTCAGCGGAGTAGGATGGAGAGAGTTTTGATGTCAGGATGTTATTGTCATCTTTAAATATTTCTTTTGTGGGTGTAGAATTTTTAGTACAATTGGTATTTCTTTGATGTTGTCAATATTAAATATATGCAGTATATGGTTTGGAATAATCAATTAAGACTCCAATGTCTGAGGGAGGGAGAATCCTTAGAATTACAGGTCAGGCTTTGAAAGTATGGTGAGAAATAAAGAAAGTTCAAAAAGAAAAAATGGTCTGGAAACCTGTTGTTTGCTTTATAACATAGAAGTTCTGTGAACAGATCATATTTGTATTTCTAAGCAAAATGTCACCGGAAAAAAAAAAAAAAAAAAAAAAAAAAAAAAAAAAAAAAAAAAAAAAAAAAAAAAAAATACAAAGACTACTTGTCAATGTTGAGTATGTTTCCCTGATAGCCATAAGTCCCCATGACAGAACTGCATGGAGGTTGTTTTGAATAGAGTGTAACACTAACAGTGTGAGGTTACATTATAATTACTAACTGCATGGAGTGTGATTATTGTTGAAAATGAATAAGAAAATCAAAAACGATAAAAAACCTTTTCTCTTGGAGGTCACATCCCCTCCAGGGAGTCATGGGAGAAATATGGCTTTGGGACCTTTTATAGTATTGGTGACAGTGCTGGAACTTTCAATGAGTCTGCCTTATGGCCTGGGGGGAATAAAGACATTGGGGGACGGTTTTATGATTTGACAACATATAGTACACCACCCTGCTCACAGACCCTGGAACAGCAAATAAAGACTATTCTAACAAGATCCAGTGGAAAGCCTAACCGCAGATGTAAAGGCAGGTGAGTTCCCCGGTAAGACTTTTTAATCTTGGAATCCAGAATGATGAGGGTTTTAGGAGAAGGCTCAAAGACTGGTCTGGGAGGGGAGGTGAGGCCTGGGGGAGACAGGGACATATGTTTTGACGTTCTAATAGGAATTTTAAACCAAGTGGGCTGCTAACATATAACACATAGTTTGAATATGGTCAGGTGTTGTTTTAATTTTTATGGTTTGAGGAGAAGGGAGGGAAGGAAAATAATGAGGGTGGGATTAAGTGGATTGTGTTTTAAATAGATCGCTTTATTGAAGAGATTTTTTGGTCTTATTGGTCTCTTTTAACTTTGTTCTTTTTATCTGGCCTGGCTCGACAGGGACATCCACTCCACATGACAGGATATATAGCTACAGCCGAAACAGGCAGTACATTGGGGAGATGATGAGAAATGGCCCAAACTGGGCCAATGCGGTCTACATAGGAGTAAATACTTCATGTGACTGCACAGATCCCCATTCATTTTAATATATCAGTAAAAAGTGAGGCTTGATTTGAGGCGGCGTAGTTTAAAGTAACACTGCTGCCAAGGAAAAAAATCATATCACATAGTCATGTGGAGGCATAGGTTAGTTAAAATGGATGCACTTGGGAGCGGGCTGGATACTTTTAAGGATGAAAAATTAGCTGACCTTAGGACCACCCAGGATGAAGAGAATTTTAATATAAATGTCATCCTGTGGATTTTTAGTATTTGTTAGCTTCATTGAGCTGGTCTTTTAGATCCACTTTGGATAGCCTGGCGGTCAGTGGAATGGCCTCGGTTTTTATTTTTATTATAATTCCCTGGGTAAATGTTATGTTTAGCTCATTTATGTAAATTTTAACATTGTGAGAGGGGGAATAGGTTGTGCTTTTCGGTTTTTTAGGTATTATTATTTATTTATTTTTTATAGTAGATCCAACCCAAACAAGGGGATCAAGAAATATACTGATATGTCAGCAGATCTTCCTTAGCCTCCAAAAAATGTACTAACAGGATGTGTAAATAAAAGTTTTGAAAAATAATTGACTGTGTTTGCTGGTTTCCACAACAGCTGCATGTATTATTATATTTACTAATTCCAAAAATTAAATTAATTTCTTATATAAACGGGTGAGATTTCCCCTATGGAGGTGTGGGAGGGTCTGTTCACATGTTAGTTTTTAATTAAGCCTATTTTTTATTAAGACCTGAGCACTTTTAGCCATTTCCCTGGATAAACATAATCAAACAGGGATTATATATTGGAGAGGACAAGCACTTATACAACACTATAAGATCACAAGGAGATTGAGGGTCCAGTCAACCGCTAGGACCGTGCAACCTAGCTCCAGGTGGAGACAACAAAGACACAATCTCCTAATACCTAACCAGCCTGTGCCAGTGGTTTGTTATGCTGGACCCCTCCGGACGTTGATCTGAAATAAAGTGTGGAATGAACTTAAATTGAGAAAGTGCTTTGTGGACCTTGGACTTTGATGGATACAGGCTATCCTACATAATGACATGATTGAAATGATATGAGCTACAATGTAAACCCTTGATGTGTGGAAATCAGATTTTGATAACCTGACCTGGACATAAGGCCCTGACCTTAACCATGAGAGGGCCGAGATATGAACCCTGACCCAGGATCAGTTGCCCTAAACATAACCCTTGAGGGTGGGAGCCCTAACCTTAACTTTAAGATGGGCTATGCTTAAATGTCATGAACAATCATGTAAGCTTTTCACTGGCTGCCAGGCAGGTCCTCAGAAGAGGGTGGAATTCCTTCCCTCCTCCTCCTTCTTTTAACTTGATCTTAATAAAGGTTTTAATTGAGGATATATTGTTTTAAACAGCTTTTATTTTATTTTTTAGAATTTACATCTGTCCTTTTCTTATGTGTTTTGAAATGTATTTTATAGCCTGTGGATAATGGAACGTACATGATTAAGAGAGTGATTGTGAATGCACCATGGGAGGAACACGATCATGTGACCCGGTGCGACCTATCCTGAGGAGGGCCCACACAGGTGGGCGTCCCTCATAGAATCATTTAAACTGTTGTTTTGTCTCTCCTGGCCTCACTTGCGCTGTTCCCTCTGAAGAAGCGAGAGTATCGCGAAACGTAAGGGATGCCTCTCAGACCGGCATGAGCAAGGATTTTTACCTCCCCCAGAACAAGGTGATTGAGATCTTAATAGCCTTTTTTAGCCTTAGTTTTTAGTGGGAGTGAAACGCATTTTGTTCTCCCATTGAAGGCTAAATTGGATAATTGAACCAGGGAGTGAGGAACTTACGCTTCCCACTTTTATTTAAACCTTTTTAAACGCAAATCAGCGGGAATAAGCAAGTTAGCCCTCCCGACTGAGAGTTTTAATATAGAGTTGGGAATAAGCAAGTCTAGCCCTCCCTACTCATATTTCTTAAAGGTTTTTTTAGTGGGATGAAGCAGAATTAGCCCTCCCGGTTTTTAAGATTAACCTCTGGGGGAGAGGAGGAGAGATTTTTATTCTTTTAGCCCTTTTAATTTTCTGGATTTTAAGAGGGGAACTCCAATGTTTTTTTACCTGTAATATATCCTGTATGGCATAAAGAGTTTGCAGCGTGTGTATGAACCATAGTCAACTACGACCTCCACAAAAACGAGACTGTGTGAAGGAGCAACAGTAAGAAGAGACTTGGTTCAGAGACACTTAAAAAGTACACCACCCTGCTCACAGACCCTGGAACAGCAAATAAAGACTATTCTAACAAGATCCAGTGGAAAGCCTAACCGCAGATGTAAAGGCAGGTGAGTTCCCCGGTAAGACTTTTTAATCTTGGAATCCAGAATGATGAGGGTTTTAGGAGAAGGCTCAAAGACTGGTCTGGGAGGGGAGGTGAGGCCTGGGGGAGACAGGGACATATGTTTTGACGTTCTAATAGGAATTTTAAACCAAGTGGGCTGCTAACATATAACACATAGTTTGAATATGGTCAGGTGTTGTTTTAATTTTTATGGTTTGAGGAGAAGGGAGGGAAGGAAAATAATGAGGGTGGGATTAAGTGGATTGTGTTTTAAATAGATCGCTTTATTGAAGAGATTTTTTGGTCTTATTGGTCTCTTTTAACTTTGTTCTTTTTATCTGGCCTGGCTCGACAGGGACATCCACTCCACATGACAGGATATATAGCTACAGCCGAAACAGGCAGTACATTGGGGAGATGATGAGAAATGGCCCAAACTGGGCCAATGCGGTCTACATAGGAGTAAATACTTCATGTGACTGCACAGATCCCCATTCATTTTAATATATCAGTAAAAAGTGAGGCTTGATTTGAGGCGGCGTAGTTTAAAGTAACACTGCTGCCAAGGAAAAAAATCATATCACATAGTCATGTGGAGGCATAGGTTAGTTAAAATGGATGCACTTGGGAGCGGGCTGGATACTTTTAAGGATGAAAAATTAGCTGACCTTAGGACCACCCAGGATGAAGAGAATTTTAATATAAATGTCATCCTGTGGATTTTTAGTATTTGTTAGCTTCATTGAGCTGGTCTTTTAGATCCACTTTGGATAGCCTGGCGGTCAGTGGAATGGCCTCGGTTTTTATTTTTATTATAATTCCCTGGGTAAATGTTATGTTTAGCTCATTTATGTAAATTTTAACATTGTGAGAGGGGGAATAGGTTGTGCTTTTCGGTTTTTTAGGTATTATTATTTATTTATTTTTTATAGTAGATCCAACCCAAACAAGGGGATCAAGAAATATACTGATATGTCAGCAGATCTTCCTTAGCCTCCAAAAAATGTACTAACAGGATGTGTAAATAAAAGTTTTGAAAAATAATTGACTGTGTTTGCTGGTTTCCACAACAGCTGCATGTATTATTATATTTACTAATTCCAAAAATTAAATTAATTTCTTATATAAACGGGTGAGATTTCCCCTATGGAGGTGTGGGAGGGTCTGTTCACATGTTAGTTTTTAATTAAGCCTATTTTTTATTAAGACCTGAGCACTTTTAGCCATTTCCCTGGATAAACATAATCAAACAGGGATTATATATTGGAGAGGACAAGCACTTATACAACACTATAAGATCACAAGGAGATTGAGGGTCCAGTCAACCGCTAGGACCGTGCAACCTAGCTCCAGGTGGAGACAACAAAGACACAATCTCCTAATACCTAACCAGCCTGTGCCAGTGGTTTGTTATGCTGGACCCCTCCGGACGTTGATCTGAAATAAAGTGTGGAATGAACTTAAATTGAGAAAGTGCTTTGTGGACCTTGGACTTTGATGGATACAGGCTATCCTACATAATGACATGATTGAAATGATATGAGCTACAATGTAAACCCTTGATGTGTGGAAATCAGATTTTGATAACCTGACCTGGACATAAGGCCCTGACCTTAACCATGAGAGGGCCGAGATATGAACCCTGACCCAGGATCAGTTGCCCTAAACATAACCCTTGAGGGTGGGAGCCCTAACCTTAACTTTAAGATGGGCTATGCTTAAATGTCATGAACAATCATGTAAGCTTTTCACTGGCTGCCAGGCAGGTCCTCAGAAGAGGGTGGAATTCCTTCCCTCCTCCTCCTTCTTTTAACTTGATCTTAATAAAGGTTTTAATTGAGGATATATTGTTTTAAACAGCTTTTATTTTATTTTTTAGAATTTACATCTGTCCTTTTCTTATGTGTTTTGAAATGTATTTTATAGCCTGTGGATAATGGAACGTACATGATTAAGAGAGTGATTGTGAATGCACCATGGGAGGAACACGATCATGTGACCCGGTGCGACCTATCCTGAGGAGGGCCCACACAGGTGGGCGTCCCTCATAGAATCATTTAAACTGTTGTTTTGTCTCTCCTGGCCTCACTTGCGCTGTTCCCTCTGAAGAAGCGAGAGTATCGCGAAACGTAAGGGATGCCTCTCAGACCGGCATGAGCAAGGATTTTTACCTCCCCCAGAACAAGGTGATTGAGATCTTAATAGCCTTTTTTAGCCTTAGTTTTTAGTGGGAGTGAAACGCATTTTGTTCTCCCATTGAAGGCTAAATTGGATAATTGAACCAGGGAGTGAGGAACTTACGCTTCCCACTTTTATTTAAACCTTTTTAAACGCAAATCAGCGGGAATAAGCAAGTTAGCCCTCCCGACTGAGAGTTTTAATATAGAGTTGGGAATAAGCAAGTCTAGCCCTCCCTACTCATATTTCTTAAAGGTTTTTTTAGTGGGATGAAGCAGAATTAGCCCTCCCGGTTTTTAAGATTAACCTCTGGGGGAGAGGAGGAGAGATTTTTATTCTTTTAGCCCTTTTAATTTTCTGGATTTTAAGAGGGGAACTCCAATGTTTTTTTACCTGTAATATATCCTGTATGGCATAAAGAGTTTGCAGCGTGTGTATGAACCATAGTCAACTACGACCTCCACAAAAACGAGACTGTGTGAAGGAGCAACAGTAAGAAGAGACTTGGTTCAGAGACACTTAAAAAGTACACCACCCTGCTCACAGACCCTGGAACAGCAAATAAAGACTATTCTAACAAGATCCAGTGGAAAGCCTAACCGCAGATGTAAAGGCAGGTGAGTTCCCCGGTAAGACTTTTTAATCTTGGAATCCAGAATGATGAGGGTTTTAGGAGAAGGCTCAAAGACTGGTCTGGGAGGGGAGGTGAGGCCTGGGGGAGACAGGGACATATGTTTTGACGTTCTAATAGGAATTTTAAACCAAGTGGGCTGCTAACATATAACACATAGTTTGAATATGGTCAGGTGTTGTTTTAATTTTTATGGTTTGAGGAGAAGGGAGGGAAGGAAAATAATGAGGGTGGGATTAAGTGGATTGTGTTTTAAATAGATCGCTTTATTGAAGAGATTTTTTGGTCTTATTGGTCTCTTTTAACTTTGTTCTTTTTATCTGGCCTGGCTCGACAGGGACATCCACTCCACATGACAGGATATATAGCTACAGCCGAAACAGGCAGTACATTGGGGAGATGATGAGAAATGGCCCAAACTGGGCCAATGCGGTCTACATAGGAGTAAATACTTCATGTGACTGCACAGATCCCCATTCATTTTAATATATCAGTAAAAAGTGAGGCTTGATTTGAGGCGGCGTAGTTTAAAGTAACACTGCTGCCAAGGAAAAAAATCATATCACATAGTCATGTGGAGGCATAGGTTAGTTAAAATGGATGCACTTGGGAGCGGGCTGGATACTTTTAAGGATGAAAAATTAGCTGACCTTAGGACCACCCAGGATGAAGAGAATTTTAATATAAATGTCATCCTGTGGATTTTTAGTATTTGTTAGCTTCATTGAGCTGGTCTTTTAGATCCACTTTGGATAGCCTGGCGGTCAGTGGAATGGCCTCGGTTTTTATTTTTATTATAATTCCCTGGGTAAATGTTATGTTTAGCTCATTTATGTAAATTTTAACATTGTGAGAGGGGGAATAGGTTGTGCTTTTCGGTTTTTTAGGTATTATTATTTATTTATTTTTTATAGTAGATCCAACCCAAACAAGGGGATCAAGAAATATACTGATATGTCAGCAGATCTTCCTTAGCCTCCAAAAAATGTACTAACAGGATGTGTAAATAAAAGTTTTGAAAAATAATTGACTGTGTTTGCTGGTTTCCACAACAGCTGCATGTATTATTATATTTACTAATTCCAAAAATTAAATTAATTTCTTATATAAACGGGTGAGATTTCCCCTATGGAGGTGTGGGAGGGTCTGTTCACATGTTAGTTTTTAATTAAGCCTATTTTTTATTAAGACCTGAGCACTTTTAGCCATTTCCCTGGATAAACATAATCAAACAGGGATTATATATTGGAGAGGACAAGCACTTATACAACACTATAAGATCACAAGGAGATTGAGGGTCCAGTCAACCGCTAGGACCGTGCAACCTAGCTCCAGGTGGAGACAACAAAGACACAATCTCCTAATACCTAACCAGCCTGTGCCAGTGGTTTGTTATGCTGGACCCCTCCGGACGTTGATCTGAAATAAAGTGTGGAATGAACTTAAATTGAGAAAGTGCTTTGTGGACCTTGGACTTTGATGGATACAGGCTATCCTACATAATGACATGATTGAAATGATATGAGCTACAATGTAAACCCTTGATGTGTGGAAATCAGATTTTGATAACCTGACCTGGACATAAGGCCCTGACCTTAACCATGAGAGGGCCGAGATATGAACCCTGACCCAGGATCAGTTGCCCTAAACATAACCCTTGAGGGTGGGAGCCCTAACCTTAACTTTAAGATGGGCTATGCTTAAATGTCATGAACAATCATGTAAGCTTTTCACTGGCTGCCAGGCAGGTCCTCAGAAGAGGGTGGAATTCCTTCCCTCCTCCTCCTTCTTTTAACTTGATCTTAATAAAGGTTTTAATTGAGGATATATTGTTTTAAACAGCTTTTATTTTATTTTTTAGAATTTACATCTGTCCTTTTCTTATGTGTTTTGAAATGTATTTTATAGCCTGTGGATAATGGAACGTACATGATTAAGAGAGTGATTGTGAATGCACCATGGGAGGAACACGATCATGTGACCCGGTGCGACCTATCCTGAGGAGGGCCCACACAGGTGGGCGTCCCTCATAGAATCATTTAAACTGTTGTTTTGTCTCTCCTGGCCTCACTTGCGCTGTTCCCTCTGAAGAAGCGAGAGTATCGCGAAACGTAAGGGATGCCTCTCAGACCGGCATGAGCAAGGATTTTTACCTCCCCCAGAACAAGGTGATTGAGATCTTAATAGCCTTTTTTAGCCTTAGTTTTTAGTGGGAGTGAAACGCATTTTGTTCTCCCATTGAAGGCTAAATTGGATAATTGAACCAGGGAGTGAGGAACTTACGCTTCCCACTTTTATTTAAACCTTTTTAAACGCAAATCAGCGGGAATAAGCAAGTTAGCCCTCCCGACTGAGAGTTTTAATATAGAGTTGGGAATAAGCAAGTCTAGCCCTCCCTACTCATATTTCTTAAAGGTTTTTTTAGTGGGATGAAGCAGAATTAGCCCTCCCGGTTTTTAAGATTAACCTCTGGGGGAGAGGAGGAGAGATTTTTATTCTTTTAGCCCTTTTAATTTTCTGGATTTTAAGAGGGGAACTCCAATGTTTTTTTACCTGTAATATATCCTGTATGGCATAAAGAGTTTGCAGCGTGTGTATGAACCATAGTCAACTACGACCTCCACAAAAACGAGACTGTGTGAAGGAGCAACAGTAAGAAGAGACTTGGTTCAGAGACACTTAAAAAGTACACCACCCTGCTCACAGACCCTGGAACAGCAAATAAAGACTATTCTAACAAGATCCAGTGGAAAGCCTAACCGCAGATGTAAAGGCAGGTGAGTTCCCCGGTAAGACTTTTTAATCTTGGAATCCAGAATGATGAGGGTTTTAGGAGAAGGCTCAAAGACTGGTCTGGGAGGGGAGGTGAGGCCTGGGGGAGACAGGGACATATGTTTTGACGTTCTAATAGGAATTTTAAACCAAGTGGGCTGCTAACATATAACACATAGTTTGAATATGGTCAGGTGTTGTTTTAATTTTTATGGTTTGAGGAGAAGGGAGGGAAGGAAAATAATGAGGGTGGGATTAAGTGGATTGTGTTTTAAATAGATCGCTTTATTGAAGAGATTTTTTGGTCTTATTGGTCTCTTTTAACTTTGTTCTTTTTATCTGGCCTGGCTCGACAGGGACATCCACTCCACATGACAGGATATATAGCTACAGCCGAAACAGGCAGTACATTGGGGAGATGATGAGAAATGGCCCAAACTGGGCCAATGCGGTCTACATAGGAGTAAATACTTCATGTGACTGCACAGATCCCCATTCATTTTAATATATCAGTAAAAAGTGAGGCTTGATTTGAGGCGGCGTAGTTTAAAGTAACACTGCTGCCAAGGAAAAAAATCATATCACATAGTCATGTGGAGGCATAGGTTAGTTAAAATGGATGCACTTGGGAGCGGGCTGGATACTTTTAAGGATGAAAAATTAGCTGACCTTAGGACCACCCAGGATGAAGAGAATTTTAATATAAATGTCATCCTGTGGATTTTTAGTATTTGTTAGCTTCATTGAGCTGGTCTTTTAGATCCACTTTGGATAGCCTGGCGGTCAGTGGAATGGCCTCGGTTTTTATTTTTATTATAATTCCCTGGGTAAATGTTATGTTTAGCTCATTTATGTAAATTTTAACATTGTGAGAGGGGGAATAGGTTGTGCTTTTCGGTTTTTTAGGTATTATTATTTATTTATTTTTTATAGTAGATCCAACCCAAACAAGGGGATCAAGAAATATACTGATATGTCAGCAGATCTTCCTTAGCCTCCAAAAAATGTACTAACAGGATGTGTAAATAAAAGTTTTGAAAAATAATTGACTGTGTTTGCTGGTTTCCACAACAGCTGCATGTATTATTATATTTACTAATTCCAAAAATTAAATTAATTTCTTATATAAACGGGTGAGATTTCCCCTATGGAGGTGTGGGAGGGTCTGTTCACATGTTAGTTTTTAATTAAGCCTATTTTTTATTAAGACCTGAGCACTTTTAGCCATTTCCCTGGATAAACATAATCAAACAGGGATTATATATTGGAGAGGACAAGCACTTATACAACACTATAAGATCACAAGGAGATTGAGGGTCCAGTCAACCGCTAGGACCGTGCAACCTAGCTCCAGGTGGAGACAACAAAGACACAATCTCCTAATACCTAACCAGCCTGTGCCAGTGGTTTGTTATGCTGGACCCCTCCGGACGTTGATCTGAAATAAAGTGTGGAATGAACTTAAATTGAGAAAGTGCTTTGTGGACCTTGGACTTTGATGGATACAGGCTATCCTACATAATGACATGATTGAAATGATATGAGCTACAATGTAAACCCTTGATGTGTGGAAATCAGATTTTGATAACCTGACCTGGACATAAGGCCCTGACCTTAACCATGAGAGGGCCGAGATATGAACCCTGACCCAGGATCAGTTGCCCTAAACATAACCCTTGAGGGTGGGAGCCCTAACCTTAACTTTAAGATGGGCTATGCTTAAATGTCATGAACAATCATGTAAGCTTTTCACTGGCTGCCAGGCAGGTCCTCAGAAGAGGGTGGAATTCCTTCCCTCCTCCTCCTTCTTTTAACTTGATCTTAATAAAGGTTTTAATTGAGGATATATTGTTTTAAACAGCTTTTATTTTATTTTTTAGAATTTACATCTGTCCTTTTCTTATGTGTTTTGAAATGTATTTTATAGCCTGTGGATAATGGAACGTACATGATTAAGAGAGTGATTGTGAATGCACCATGGGAGGAACACGATCATGTGACCCGGTGCGACCTATCCTGAGGAGGGCCCACACAGGTGGGCGTCCCTCATAGAATCATTTAAACTGTTGTTTTGTCTCTCCTGGCCTCACTTGCGCTGTTCCCTCTGAAGAAGCGAGAGTATCGCGAAACGTAAGGGATGCCTCTCAGACCGGCATGAGCAAGGATTTTTACCTCCCCCAGAACAAGGTGATTGAGATCTTAATAGCCTTTTTTAGCCTTAGTTTTTAGTGGGAGTGAAACGCATTTTGTTCTCCCATTGAAGGCTAAATTGGATAATTGAACCAGGGAGTGAGGAACTTACGCTTCCCACTTTTATTTAAACCTTTTTAAACGCAAATCAGCGGGAATAAGCAAGTTAGCCCTCCCGACTGAGAGTTTTAATATAGAGTTGGGAATAAGCAAGTCTAGCCCTCCCTACTCATATTTCTTAAAGGTTTTTTTAGTGGGATGAAGCAGAATTAGCCCTCCCGGTTTTTAAGATTAACCTCTGGGGGAGAGGAGGAGAGATTTTTATTCTTTTAGCCCTTTTAATTTTCTGGATTTTAAGAGGGGAACTCCAATGTTTTTTTACCTGTAATATATCCTGTATGGCATAAAGAGTTTGCAGCGTGTGTATGAACCATAGTCAACTACGACCTCCACAAAAACGAGACTGTGTGAAGGAGCAACAGTAAGAAGAGACTTGGTTCAGAGACACTTAAAAAGTACACCACCCTGCTCACAGACCCTGGAACAGCAAATAAAGACTATTCTAACAAGATCCAGTGGAAAGCCTAACCGCAGATGTAAAGGCAGGTGAGTTCCCCGGTAAGACTTTTTAATCTTGGAATCCAGAATGATGAGGGTTTTAGGAGAAGGCTCAAAGACTGGTCTGGGAGGGGAGGTGAGGCCTGGGGGAGACAGGGACATATGTTTTGACGTTCTAATAGGAATTTTAAACCAAGTGGGCTGCTAACATATAACACATAGTTTGAATATGGTCAGGTGTTGTTTTAATTTTTATGGTTTGAGGAGAAGGGAGGGAAGGAAAATAATGAGGGTGGGATTAAGTGGATTGTGTTTTAAATAGATCGCTTTATTGAAGAGATTTTTTGGTCTTATTGGTCTCTTTTAACTTTGTTCTTTTTATCTGGCCTGGCTCGACAGGGACATCCACTCCACATGACAGGATATATAGCTACAGCCGAAACAGGCAGTACATTGGGGAGATGATGAGAAATGGCCCAAACTGGGCCAATGCGGTCTACATAGGAGTAAATACTTCATGTGACTGCACAGATCCCCATTCATTTTAATATATCAGTAAAAAGTGAGGCTTGATTTGAGGCGGCGTAGTTTAAAGTAACACTGCTGCCAAGGAAAAAAATCATATCACATAGTCATGTGGAGGCATAGGTTAGTTAAAATGGATGCACTTGGGAGCGGGCTGGATACTTTTAAGGATGAAAAATTAGCTGACCTTAGGACCACCCAGGATGAAGAGAATTTTAATATAAATGTCATCCTGTGGATTTTTAGTATTTGTTAGCTTCATTGAGCTGGTCTTTTAGATCCACTTTGGATAGCCTGGCGGTCAGTGGAATGGCCTCGGTTTTTATTTTTATTATAATTCCCTGGGTAAATGTTATGTTTAGCTCATTTATGTAAATTTTAACATTGTGAGAGGGGGAATAGGTTGTGCTTTTCGGTTTTTTAGGTATTATTATTTATTTATTTTTTATAGTAGATCCAACCCAAACAAGGGGATCAAGAAATATACTGATATGTCAGCAGATCTTCCTTAGCCTCCAAAAAATGTACTAACAGGATGTGTAAATAAAAGTTTTGAAAAATAATTGACTGTGTTTGCTGGTTTCCACAACAGCTGCATGTATTATTATATTTACTAATTCCAAAAATTAAATTAATTTCTTATATAAACGGGTGAGATTTCCCCTATGGAGGTGTGGGAGGGTCTGTTCACATGTTAGTTTTTAATTAAGCCTATTTTTTATTAAGACCTGAGCACTTTTAGCCATTTCCCTGGATAAACATAATCAAACAGGGATTATATATTGGAGAGGACAAGCACTTATACAACACTATAAGATCACAAGGAGATTGAGGGTCCAGTCAACCGCTAGGACCGTGCAACCTAGCTCCAGGTGGAGACAACAAAGACACAATCTCCTAATACCTAACCAGCCTGTGCCAGTGGTTTGTTATGCTGGACCCCTCCGGACGTTGATCTGAAATAAAGTGTGGAATGAACTTAAATTGAGAAAGTGCTTTGTGGACCTTGGACTTTGATGGATACAGGCTATCCTACATAATGACATGATTGAAATGATATGAGCTACAATGTAAACCCTTGATGTGTGGAAATCAGATTTTGATAACCTGACCTGGACATAAGGCCCTGACCTTAACCATGAGAGGGCCGAGATATGAACCCTGACCCAGGATCAGTTGCCCTAAACATAACCCTTGAGGGTGGGAGCCCTAACCTTAACTTTAAGATGGGCTATGCTTAAATGTCATGAACAATCATGTAAGCTTTTCACTGGCTGCCAGGCAGGTCCTCAGAAGAGGGTGGAATTCCTTCCCTCCTCCTCCTTCTTTTAACTTGATCTTAATAAAGGTTTTAATTGAGGATATATTGTTTTAAACAGCTTTTATTTTATTTTTTAGAATTTACATCTGTCCTTTTCTTATGTGTTTTGAAATGTATTTTATAGCCTGTGGATAATGGAACGTACATGATTAAGAGAGTGATTGTGAATGCACCATGGGAGGAACACGATCATGTGACCCGGTGCGACCTATCCTGAGGAGGGCCCACACAGGTGGGCGTCCCTCATAGAATCATTTAAACTGTTGTTTTGTCTCTCCTGGCCTCACTTGCGCTGTTCCCTCTGAAGAAGCGAGAGTATCGCGAAACGTAAGGGATGCCTCTCAGACCGGCATGAGCAAGGATTTTTACCTCCCCCAGAACAAGGTGATTGAGATCTTAATAGCCTTTTTTAGCCTTAGTTTTTAGTGGGAGTGAAACGCATTTTGTTCTCCCATTGAAGGCTAAATTGGATAATTGAACCAGGGAGTGAGGAACTTACGCTTCCCACTTTTATTTAAACCTTTTTAAACGCAAATCAGCGGGAATAAGCAAGTTAGCCCTCCCGACTGAGAGTTTTAATATAGAGTTGGGAATAAGCAAGTCTAGCCCTCCCTACTCATATTTCTTAAAGGTTTTTTTAGTGGGATGAAGCAGAATTAGCCCTCCCGGTTTTTAAGATTAACCTCTGGGGGAGAGGAGGAGAGATTTTTATTCTTTTAGCCCTTTTAATTTTCTGGATTTTAAGAGGGGAACTCCAATGTTTTTTTACCTGTAATATATCCTGTATGGCATAAAGAGTTTGCAGCGTGTGTATGAACCATAGTCAACTACGACCTCCACAAAAACGAGACTGTGTGAAGGAGCAACAGTAAGAAGAGACTTGGTTCAGAGACACTTAAAAAGTACACCACCCTGCTCACAGACCCTGGAACAGCAAATAAAGACTATTCTAACAAGATCCAGTGGAAAGCCTAACCGCAGATGTAAAGGCAGGTGAGTTCCCCGGTAAGACTTTTTAATCTTGGAATCCAGAATGATGAGGGTTTTAGGAGAAGGCTCAAAGACTGGTCTGGGAGGGGAGGTGAGGCCTGGGGGAGACAGGGACATATGTTTTGACGTTCTAATAGGAATTTTAAACCAAGTGGGCTGCTAACATATAACACATAGTTTGAATATGGTCAGGTGTTGTTTTAATTTTTATGGTTTGAGGAGAAGGGAGGGAAGGAAAATAATGAGGGTGGGATTAAGTGGATTGTGTTTTAAATAGATCGCTTTATTGAAGAGATTTTTTGGTCTTATTGGTCTCTTTTAACTTTGTTCTTTTTATCTGGCCTGGCTCGACAGGGACATCCACTCCACATGACAGGATATATAGCTACAGCCGAAACAGGCAGTACATTGGGGAGATGATGAGAAATGGCCCAAACTGGGCCAATGCGGTCTACATAGGAGTAAATACTTCATGTGACTGCACAGATCCCCATTCATTTTAATATATCAGTAAAAAGTGAGGCTTGATTTGAGGCGGCGTAGTTTAAAGTAACACTGCTGCCAAGGAAAAAAATCATATCACATAGTCATGTGGAGGCATAGGTTAGTTAAAATGGATGCACTTGGGAGCGGGCTGGATACTTTTAAGGATGAAAAATTAGCTGACCTTAGGACCACCCAGGATGAAGAGAATTTTAATATAAATGTCATCCTGTGGATTTTTAGTATTTGTTAGCTTCATTGAGCTGGTCTTTTAGATCCACTTTGGATAGCCTGGCGGTCAGTGGAATGGCCTCGGTTTTTATTTTTATTATAATTCCCTGGGTAAATGTTATGTTTAGCTCATTTATGTAAATTTTAACATTGTGAGAGGGGGAATAGGTTGTGCTTTTCGGTTTTTTAGGTATTATTATTTATTTATTTTTTATAGTAGATCCAACCCAAACAAGGGGATCAAGAAATATACTGATATGTCAGCAGATCTTCCTTAGCCTCCAAAAAATGTACTAACAGGATGTGTAAATAAAAGTTTTGAAAAATAATTGACTGTGTTTGCTGGTTTCCACAACAGCTGCATGTATTATTATATTTACTAATTCCAAAAATTAAATTAATTTCTTATATAAACGGGTGAGATTTCCCCTATGGAGGTGTGGGAGGGTCTGTTCACATGTTAGTTTTTAATTAAGCCTATTTTTTATTAAGACCTGAGCACTTTTAGCCATTTCCCTGGATAAACATAATCAAACAGGGATTATATATTGGAGAGGACAAGCACTTATACAACACTATAAGATCACAAGGAGATTGAGGGTCCAGTCAACCGCTAGGACCGTGCAACCTAGCTCCAGGTGGAGACAACAAAGACACAATCTCCTAATACCTAACCAGCCTGTGCCAGTGGTTTGTTATGCTGGACCCCTCCGGACGTTGATCTGAAATAAAGTGTGGAATGAACTTAAATTGAGAAAGTGCTTTGTGGACCTTGGACTTTGATGGATACAGGCTATCCTACATAATGACATGATTGAAATGATATGAGCTACAATGTAAACCCTTGATGTGTGGAAATCAGATTTTGATAACCTGACCTGGACATAAGGCCCTGACCTTAACCATGAGAGGGCCGAGATATGAACCCTGACCCAGGATCAGTTGCCCTAAACATAACCCTTGAGGGTGGGAGCCCTAACCTTAACTTTAAGATGGGCTATGCTTAAATGTCATGAACAATCATGTAAGCTTTTCACTGGCTGCCAGGCAGGTCCTCAGAAGAGGGTGGAATTCCTTCCCTCCTCCTCCTTCTTTTAACTTGATCTTAATAAAGGTTTTAATTGAGGATATATTGTTTTAAACAGCTTTTATTTTATTTTTTAGAATTTACATCTGTCCTTTTCTTATGTGTTTTGAAATGTATTTTATAGCCTGTGGATAATGGAACGTACATGATTAAGAGAGTGATTGTGAATGCACCATGGGAGGAACACGATCATGTGACCCGGTGCGACCTATCCTGAGGAGGGCCCACACAGGTGGGCGTCCCTCATAGAATCATTTAAACTGTTGTTTTGTCTCTCCTGGCCTCACTTGCGCTGTTCCCTCTGAAGAAGCGAGAGTATCGCGAAACGTAAGGGATGCCTCTCAGACCGGCATGAGCAAGGATTTTTACCTCCCCCAGAACAAGGTGATTGAGATCTTAATAGCCTTTTTTAGCCTTAGTTTTTAGTGGGAGTGAAACGCATTTTGTTCTCCCATTGAAGGCTAAATTGGATAATTGAACCAGGGAGTGAGGAACTTACGCTTCCCACTTTTATTTAAACCTTTTTAAACGCAAATCAGCGGGAATAAGCAAGTTAGCCCTCCCGACTGAGAGTTTTAATATAGAGTTGGGAATAAGCAAGTCTAGCCCTCCCTACTCATATTTCTTAAAGGTTTTTTTAGTGGGATGAAGCAGAATTAGCCCTCCCGGTTTTTAAGATTAACCTCTGGGGGAGAGGAGGAGAGATTTTTATTCTTTTAGCCCTTTTAATTTTCTGGATTTTAAGAGGGGAACTCCAATGTTTTTTTACCTGTAATATATCCTGTATGGCATAAAGAGTTTGCAGCGTGTGTATGAACCATAGTCAACTACGACCTCCACAAAAACGAGACTGTGTGAAGGAGCAACAGTAAGAAGAGACTTGGTTCAGAGACACTTAAAAAGTACACCACCCTGCTCACAGACCCTGGAACAGCAAATAAAGACTATTCTAACAAGATCCAGTGGAAAGCCTAACCGCAGATGTAAAGGCAGGTGAGTTCCCCGGTAAGACTTTTTAATCTTGGAATCCAGAATGATGAGGGTTTTAGGAGAAGGCTCAAAGACTGGTCTGGGAGGGGAGGTGAGGCCTGGGGGAGACAGGGACATATGTTTTGACGTTCTAATAGGAATTTTAAACCAAGTGGGCTGCTAACATATAACACATAGTTTGAATATGGTCAGGTGTTGTTTTAATTTTTATGGTTTGAGGAGAAGGGAGGGAAGGAAAATAATGAGGGTGGGATTAAGTGGATTGTGTTTTAAATAGATCGCTTTATTGAAGAGATTTTTTGGTCTTATTGGTCTCTTTTAACTTTGTTCTTTTTATCTGGCCTGGCTCGACAGGGACATCCACTCCACATGACAGGATATATAGCTACAGCCGAAACAGGCAGTACATTGGGGAGATGATGAGAAATGGCCCAAACTGGGCCAATGCGGTCTACATAGGAGTAAATACTTCATGTGACTGCACAGATCCCCATTCATTTTAATATATCAGTAAAAAGTGAGGCTTGATTTGAGGCGGCGTAGTTTAAAGTAACACTGCTGCCAAGGAAAAAAATCATATCACATAGTCATGTGGAGGCATAGGTTAGTTAAAATGGATGCACTTGGGAGCGGGCTGGATACTTTTAAGGATGAAAAATTAGCTGACCTTAGGACCACCCAGGATGAAGAGAATTTTAATATAAATGTCATCCTGTGGATTTTTAGTATTTGTTAGCTTCATTGAGCTGGTCTTTTAGATCCACTTTGGATAGCCTGGCGGTCAGTGGAATGGCCTCGGTTTTTATTTTTATTATAATTCCCTGGGTAAATGTTATGTTTAGCTCATTTATGTAAATTTTAACATTGTGAGAGGGGGAATAGGTTGTGCTTTTCGGTTTTTTAGGTATTATTATTTATTTATTTTTTATAGTAGATCCAACCCAAACAAGGGGATCAAGAAATATACTGATATGTCAGCAGATCTTCCTTAGCCTCCAAAAAATGTACTAACAGGATGTGTAAATAAAAGTTTTGAAAAATAATTGACTGTGTTTGCTGGTTTCCACAACAGCTGCATGTATTATTATATTTACTAATTCCAAAAATTAAATTAATTTCTTATATAAACGGGTGAGATTTCCCCTATGGAGGTGTGGGAGGGTCTGTTCACATGTTAGTTTTTAATTAAGCCTATTTTTTATTAAGACCTGAGCACTTTTAGCCATTTCCCTGGATAAACATAATCAAACAGGGATTATATATTGGAGAGGACAAGCACTTATACAACACTATAAGATCACAAGGAGATTGAGGGTCCAGTCAACCGCTAGGACCGTGCAACCTAGCTCCAGGTGGAGACAACAAAGACACAATCTCCTAATACCTAACCAGCCTGTGCCAGTGGTTTGTTATGCTGGACCCCTCCGGACGTTGATCTGAAATAAAGTGTGGAATGAACTTAAATTGAGAAAGTGCTTTGTGGACCTTGGACTTTGATGGATACAGGCTATCCTACATAATGACATGATTGAAATGATATGAGCTACAATGTAAACCCTTGATGTGTGGAAATCAGATTTTGATAACCTGACCTGGACATAAGGCCCTGACCTTAACCATGAGAGGGCCGAGATATGAACCCTGACCCAGGATCAGTTGCCCTAAACATAACCCTTGAGGGTGGGAGCCCTAACCTTAACTTTAAGATGGGCTATGCTTAAATGTCATGAACAATCATGTAAGCTTTTCACTGGCTGCCAGGCAGGTCCTCAGAAGAGGGTGGAATTCCTTCCCTCCTCCTCCTTCTTTTAACTTGATCTTAATAAAGGTTTTAATTGAGGATATATTGTTTTAAACAGCTTTTATTTTATTTTTTAGAATTTACATCTGTCCTTTTCTTATGTGTTTTGAAATGTATTTTATAGCCTGTGGATAATGGAACGTACATGATTAAGAGAGTGATTGTGAATGCACCATGGGAGGAACACGATCATGTGACCCGGTGCGACCTATCCTGAGGAGGGCCCACACAGGTGGGCGTCCCTCATAGAATCATTTAAACTGTTGTTTTGTCTCTCCTGGCCTCACTTGCGCTGTTCCCTCTGAAGAAGCGAGAGTATCGCGAAACGTAAGGGATGCCTCTCAGACCGGCATGAGCAAGGATTTTTACCTCCCCCAGAACAAGGTGATTGAGATCTTAATAGCCTTTTTTAGCCTTAGTTTTTAGTGGGAGTGAAACGCATTTTGTTCTCCCATTGAAGGCTAAATTGGATAATTGAACCAGGGAGTGAGGAACTTACGCTTCCCACTTTTATTTAAACCTTTTTAAACGCAAATCAGCGGGAATAAGCAAGTTAGCCCTCCCGACTGAGAGTTTTAATATAGAGTTGGGAATAAGCAAGTCTAGCCCTCCCTACTCATATTTCTTAAAGGTTTTTTTAGTGGGATGAAGCAGAATTAGCCCTCCCGGTTTTTAAGATTAACCTCTGGGGGAGAGGAGGAGAGATTTTTATTCTTTTAGCCCTTTTAATTTTCTGGATTTTAAGAGGGGAACTCCAATGTTTTTTTACCTGTAATATATCCTGTATGGCATAAAGAGTTTGCAGCGTGTGTATGAACCATAGTCAACTACGACCTCCACAAAAACGAGACTGTGTGAAGGAGCAACAGTAAGAAGAGACTTGGTTCAGAGACACTTAAAAAGTACACCACCCTGCTCACAGACCCTGGAACAGCAAATAAAGACTATTCTAACAAGATCCAGTGGAAAGCCTAACCGCAGATGTAAAGGCAGGTGAGTTCCCCGGTAAGACTTTTTAATCTTGGAATCCAGAATGATGAGGGTTTTAGGAGAAGGCTCAAAGACTGGTCTGGGAGGGGAGGTGAGGCCTGGGGGAGACAGGGACATATGTTTTGACGTTCTAATAGGAATTTTAAACCAAGTGGGCTGCTAACATATAACACATAGTTTGAATATGGTCAGGTGTTGTTTTAATTTTTATGGTTTGAGGAGAAGGGAGGGAAGGAAAATAATGAGGGTGGGATTAAGTGGATTGTGTTTTAAATAGATCGCTTTATTGAAGAGATTTTTTGGTCTTATTGGTCTCTTTTAACTTTGTTCTTTTTATCTGGCCTGGCTCGACAGGGACATCCACTCCACATGACAGGATATATAGCTACAGCCGAAACAGGCAGTACATTGGGGAGATGATGAGAAATGGCCCAAACTGGGCCAATGCGGTCTACATAGGAGTAAATACTTCATGTGACTGCACAGATCCCCATTCATTTTAATATATCAGTAAAAAGTGAGGCTTGATTTGAGGCGGCGTAGTTTAAAGTAACACTGCTGCCAAGGAAAAAAATCATATCACATAGTCATGTGGAGGCATAGGTTAGTTAAAATGGATGCACTTGGGAGCGGGCTGGATACTTTTAAGGATGAAAAATTAGCTGACCTTAGGACCACCCAGGATGAAGAGAATTTTAATATAAATGTCATCCTGTGGATTTTTAGTATTTGTTAGCTTCATTGAGCTGGTCTTTTAGATCCACTTTGGATAGCCTGGCGGTCAGTGGAATGGCCTCGGTTTTTATTTTTATTATAATTCCCTGGGTAAATGTTATGTTTAGCTCATTTATGTAAATTTTAACATTGTGAGAGGGGGAATAGGTTGTGCTTTTCGGTTTTTTAGGTATTATTATTTATTTATTTTTTATAGTAGATCCAACCCAAACAAGGGGATCAAGAAATATACTGATATGTCAGCAGATCTTCCTTAGCCTCCAAAAAATGTACTAACAGGATGTGTAAATAAAAGTTTTGAAAAATAATTGACTGTGTTTGCTGGTTTCCACAACAGCTGCATGTATTATTATATTTACTAATTCCAAAAATTAAATTAATTTCTTATATAAACGGGTGAGATTTCCCCTATGGAGGTGTGGGAGGGTCTGTTCACATGTTAGTTTTTAATTAAGCCTATTTTTTATTAAGACCTGAGCACTTTTAGCCATTTCCCTGGATAAACATAATCAAACAGGGATTATATATTGGAGAGGACAAGCACTTATACAACACTATAAGATCACAAGGAGATTGAGGGTCCAGTCAACCGCTAGGACCGTGCAACCTAGCTCCAGGTGGAGACAACAAAGACACAATCTCCTAATACCTAACCAGCCTGTGCCAGTGGTTTGTTATGCTGGACCCCTCCGGACGTTGATCTGAAATAAAGTGTGGAATGAACTTAAATTGAGAAAGTGCTTTGTGGACCTTGGACTTTGATGGATACAGGCTATCCTACATAATGACATGATTGAAATGATATGAGCTACAATGTAAACCCTTGATGTGTGGAAATCAGATTTTGATAACCTGACCTGGACATAAGGCCCTGACCTTAACCATGAGAGGGCCGAGATATGAACCCTGACCCAGGATCAGTTGCCCTAAACATAACCCTTGAGGGTGGGAGCCCTAACCTTAACTTTAAGATGGGCTATGCTTAAATGTCATGAACAATCATGTAAGCTTTTCACTGGCTGCCAGGCAGGTCCTCAGAAGAGGGTGGAATTCCTTCCCTCCTCCTCCTTCTTTTAACTTGATCTTAATAAAGGTTTTAATTGAGGATATATTGTTTTAAACAGCTTTTATTTTATTTTTTAGAATTTACATCTGTCCTTTTCTTATGTGTTTTGAAATGTATTTTATAGCCTGTGGATAATGGAACGTACATGATTAAGAGAGTGATTGTGAATGCACCATGGGAGGAACACGATCATGTGACCCGGTGCGACCTATCCTGAGGAGGGCCCACACAGGTGGGCGTCCCTCATAGAATCATTTAAACTGTTGTTTTGTCTCTCCTGGCCTCACTTGCGCTGTTCCCTCTGAAGAAGCGAGAGTATCGCGAAACGTAAGGGATGCCTCTCAGACCGGCATGAGCAAGGATTTTTACCTCCCCCAGAACAAGGTGATTGAGATCTTAATAGCCTTTTTTAGCCTTAGTTTTTAGTGGGAGTGAAACGCATTTTGTTCTCCCATTGAAGGCTAAATTGGATAATTGAACCAGGGAGTGAGGAACTTACGCTTCCCACTTTTATTTAAACCTTTTTAAACGCAAATCAGCGGGAATAAGCAAGTTAGCCCTCCCGACTGAGAGTTTTAATATAGAGTTGGGAATAAGCAAGTCTAGCCCTCCCTACTCATATTTCTTAAAGGTTTTTTTAGTGGGATGAAGCAGAATTAGCCCTCCCGGTTTTTAAGATTAACCTCTGGGGGAGAGGAGGAGAGATTTTTATTCTTTTAGCCCTTTTAATTTTCTGGATTTTAAGAGGGGAACTCCAATGTTTTTTTACCTGTAATATATCCTGTATGGCATAAAGAGTTTGCAGCGTGTGTATGAACCATAGTCAACTACGACCTCCACAAAAACGAGACTGTGTGAAGGAGCAACAGTAAGAAGAGACTTGGTTCAGAGACACTTAAAAAGTACACCACCCTGCTCACAGACCCTGGAACAGCAAATAAAGACTATTCTAACAAGATCCAGTGGAAAGCCTAACCGCAGATGTAAAGGCAGGTGAGTTCCCCGGTAAGACTTTTTAATCTTGGAATCCAGAATGATGAGGGTTTTAGGAGAAGGCTCAAAGACTGGTCTGGGAGGGGAGGTGAGGCCTGGGGGAGACAGGGACATATGTTTTGACGTTCTAATAGGAATTTTAAACCAAGTGGGCTGCTAACATATAACACATAGTTTGAATATGGTCAGGTGTTGTTTTAATTTTTATGGTTTGAGGAGAAGGGAGGGAAGGAAAATAATGAGGGTGGGATTAAGTGGATTGTGTTTTAAATAGATCGCTTTATTGAAGAGATTTTTTGGTCTTATTGGTCTCTTTTAACTTTGTTCTTTTTATCTGGCCTGGCTCGACAGGGACATCCACTCCACATGACAGGATATATAGCTACAGCCGAAACAGGCAGTACATTGGGGAGATGATGAGAAATGGCCCAAACTGGGCCAATGCGGTCTACATAGGAGTAAATACTTCATGTGACTGCACAGATCCCCATTCATTTTAATATATCAGTAAAAAGTGAGGCTTGATTTGAGGCGGCGTAGTTTAAAGTAACACTGCTGCCAAGGAAAAAAATCATATCACATAGTCATGTGGAGGCATAGGTTAGTTAAAATGGATGCACTTGGGAGCGGGCTGGATACTTTTAAGGATGAAAAATTAGCTGACCTTAGGACCACCCAGGATGAAGAGAATTTTAATATAAATGTCATCCTGTGGATTTTTAGTATTTGTTAGCTTCATTGA
Organism: Copadichromis virginalis; assembly: GCF_057382275.1. NCBI lineage: Eukaryota > Metazoa > Chordata > Actinopteri > Cichliformes > Cichlidae > Copadichromis > Copadichromis virginalis. The sequence goes on along the minus strand of NC_140623.1, from coordinate 44,466,084 downwards.
GCTGGTCTTTTAGATCCACTTTGGATAGCCTGGCGGTCAGTGGAATGGCCTCGGTTTTTATTTTTATTATAATTCCCTGGGTAAATGTTATGTTTAGCTCATTTATGTAAATTTTAACATTGTGAGAGGGGGAATAGGTTGTGCTTTTCGGTTTTTTAGGTATTATTATTTATTTATTTTTTATAGTAGATCCAACCCAAACAAGGGGATCAAGAAATATACTGATATGTCAGCAGATCTTCCTTAGCCTCCAAAAAATGTACTAACAGGATGTGTAAATAAAAGTTTTGAAAAATAATTGACTGTGTTTGCTGGTTTCCACAACAGCTGCATGTATTATTATATTTACTAATTCCAAAAATTAAATT